>NW_005054642.1:281530-289133 GCF_000277835.1 Geospiza fortis | reverse complement strand
GTATTTTCCATCCTTTCTGTTCTCCTCTTCCTTCCACTAGGTGTAGAAATACGTCAAGTGATACTGCAGTGAGAGGTTTACTGCTGCTTACTGTTCTGAGCTTGATGTGCTCACATCACTGGCATTACTGTCAAATGCAAAAACGCCACAGCATTCTGTGCCACCATGTTAATTCCTTTCTCCATCCCACATGTGCCGTCTGAAAAATGTATGTGCCTGTTTTGATTGTGCATTGTCATTTTCAGTTTCTCTGCTTCTTTCCTTTGAAGCAGTCTACATTTGTAGCTATGGAAACAATGATGCTATTGAGAGTGACGTGCAATATTGAGGCAGAAATTGTTTGTTTTGGAGTTTTGTTTTCTTTCAGTTCAGGCTTAAAACATTCTTTGTGGACTGCAGGAATTTTATAGTAATCTCTATCATATCATAATATTTGACAGGTCCCCACCAAAGCTGATAAGAACTATACTGGTAAATACAATAAAATACTTCTGTGTACATACAACTTTTTAAAATACACTACTGTTTTAAAACTTTTCTGTCAGGGCTGTGGAAGGGTAAGCAGTGCAGGTATATAGTAATATAGAGTGTGAACAATAGCTGGTTTTCAGCTATGACTCTAAAAAACAAAGCTTTTGTGAAAGACATGCATAGAATTATTCTCTGTGTTGCAGATGGGTAAACTGGGATGCAATAGTGACATGCCAGAGCAGAGTAAAAGCTAAAAAACCTTTCATTCTTGCTTTTTTCCCCCTCTTCTTTTTGTGTTTTTTTTTTTTTTCCTGGAAATAGATTTCAGTAATAGGGCAAGAAAAATCTGAATTTTAATAGTGTTAGTATGAACCTTACTAAAATGCATAAGGGAAGAAAATGTTGAGGGTGGACTTAGTACTAGTAGAGATGGACCACTTCAGAGAAATATCTTCAGCTGAAACTTTGAGATGATGATGCATTGAAGAAAAAGTACACATGCAATTTCCCATGGTGAAGACATCAGCTGAGAATTTTGATTTTTGGCGAGAGATTGCCACCAGCTACAATTAAAAACTGAAGATAAAAAAGGTTGAGCTAGTTTTAAAAATATGTGTTGGTTATAAGAGTAACTGGAATAGATGCAGTGGGAATGAGGCTGGCTGGGAAGCCATGGGGGACATTGGAGCAGAACGGTCTGAGAAGCAGAGTTGGGAACTGCAGTTTCATTTGGCACCTGAGAACAGCCTGGGTTAGTGCAGGGGAGCAGCCTGGCCAAGAAATAGAGCTGTAGGAATAGGTATAGGAGTATCTCATAAATTCATTGCAACTGCCAGGGGAAGCTTTTACTAGATAACTTATGGAATTCTTAACTGACAGGAATGGGACTGTGGCATTTGGACTATTTAGCCCCCAAAAATCTGGGGCTGCTTTTGTGCTTGTGTGTGTATTTATCTGTGTTTGAAAGCTTCCTTTTTCAGATGCTGCTGTGGATCTTTCTCAGTTTGTAATGCTCAGCATGTCTTCAAGAAGACAGTTTTATGGGCTTAGTTTCAGAGAAACTGCCTTGTCTGTGAAGGTGGTCAGGGCATCACAAAGCCAGTGACATCAGTCTTGCTTTCTCTTACTGTTATTGCCTTCTTACTGTTATTCCCTCAAATATACTTCTGGCCAAAAGTTTATTGCTGATGATTAGAAACTGGAAAGATGACATTGTAATGTATATTTTATCTATATTTTTCCAATGAAGCGGCCCATTTTTCAAGATTTTTATAGTTTTACTATTTTTACTCAATCGAGGACATCTCTATAGCTGTTAAATGAAACTGAAGTCTATTAGATCCATGGTGTCATTCAAACAAGAAATCCTTTTGGGGAAGGCTCTAAGAATTTATCATGTAGTATTCATATAAAACATGTGCTGGTTTGAATCTGAAAAACCTCAATCAAGAGCCAAATAAGCACCAAGAGCCATCTGGATGGAAATTTATCCATTGCAGTGAAATGATCATTCTCCTCCGGGCATTCATGTGCTGTTTTTACTGAAACTCAGTAAAATGGGAATTTTGAAGCTCTTCTGCATTGCTTCTGCTGGAGCTGTGTGTTTGCTTTCTTGCTCTGACCTGTGCTGAATCCTGTTAACTAATGGAGTGTAAAGTTCTAGGGAGATTTTGCCACAGAGAAAGAGGTAGAAAACCCAGAGTATCTCTTCACAACGCAGTTTGGATGTACAAGGATTATCTAGCTGAAAGTGAAAACTGCTCCCTGTAACATCAAAGGAATTTTTTTTTCTCTTCCACTTATTCTTGCTGATGCAGATGGATGTATAATGTGATTGTACATGTGTGTAAATGCATATCCTCCCAGCGCTGCAGAGTCCTGCTGCCCTAAGACCTATTGATTATTGATTCATTATTGAATAGAGATGACCAAATGGTTGTATTAAAAATGTATAGTATTTGTATTCAAATATATAATAGGTTTTTTACTGTGCCTCATGTATGTGACATAACACTATTGTACATTGTCTTCCATGTTATGAAAATGGATTGCACTGAAACATTTCAATTAGCTGTTTAAAAGCACCCTTAATTCTGATGGAAAGCTACAGTTTTTCTGATTTCCTTTTGTATCAGGATGAATAAGCAGTTTACTGAATGTTTTTTTGAAAGACATATTAATGCTTCTTACCACCTACACTTCTCTGAACTAGAAACTGCAAGAAGTATTAATCTTCTGTGAGCTAGATTCTGTCCTCAGATCTAGATTCATAGCATCTCTTGATATCAGCAGGAGCCATATAATTGCATTTGATGTAGAATCAATATCAAAAAGAAGAATGACAAGGCTTGATAATAACCCTCAAAATTACAGAAACTTTAGTCAAGTATTTTACAGTAAAAATTATCTTAATGTTGTGTACTTCTGTCTGTATGAAGGAGAAAATACAGAACATTTTGTGGCTGTGCTGCAAACCCCCAATATTAGCATATTTAGTGCTAAAGGCATAAGTCCAAAATTGTGAAAAAGGAAAAAGGATGGCTTCTTAGGAGCAAATGTAAAAGTTAATATATGAATGCTATTGTATGGGGCTATACTAAAGTTTTTGTATGTATAGAGTGCTTTGTTTTAGGTGTGCAAAATAGGTGGTGTGTGGTATAATTAAACAACTCTTAGTGAAATTTTGTAAAGATCTGTTTGCTCTGTGCAGAGTACCTTACATTTATCTAAGTACTACATTAGGTGGTAAAGTGCTACAGTTACAGGTATGCAGTTTTAGACAACCAGAATGCTATAAACAAGAGTTCTGTACGGCTGCTCACAGCATTACTAGTTTTCAAATGTCTCAGTTTCTTTAAGAGTTACTAAGCAACAAAAATTCTCATTCAAGTCACTAGGAGATAAAGGTTTTTAGTGCCCTTTCATAAATCATGTCTGTGACTTGATGGAGTCATCGCACTACCTGCCTGAAATATCTAGATTCTGGCTCCTGTGAACTGGAGGGTGTATCAGTGTCCATCACAGTACAGGAGCTATACTAATGCCCATTAAAGTTAATGCATTGGTTTGGTTTCCAAAAGTGAGAAGAAAAACCTTTGGTTTGCTTAACAGATGAATAGCTGATACAGTGTTTTATCTGTGCTCATTTCTTAAAAATCTGTACCACAAGAAGAGTACCTCTGCTATAGGAAAATCCTTCTCAGAGTTTAAGCAATGTGTTGCTCTAGAGACAGTTGTGCCCTGAAGCACTTAAGTTTGTTTGGAATGGAAAAAATAGTTCTGATCTTGCTTTCTCTTCCACTCCACTTCTATAGCATTTTTTTTTGGGTGTTGACGTTCATATTCAGCAGGTTACTGAACACACTGTTCTATCCTCAATATAAATATTGAGGTAGTGTTTGTATCTTGTTTTGAGGTACATTCAGAAGAAAAGCCCATGGAAATATTCTATTTATGAAGCTGTATTTGAATTTATCTGTGGTGTATCTGTGGCTGTCATGTCATCAGCCTTTCAACAGATACTGTGGTGCACAGCTGGTGACACAAGCCATAGCCAGCGCTTGTTGTCTCTGGGATTCTTTTGCTTTACATTTGTTTTGCTCCAGAAGTTGAGGGCTAATTTTGATTCCAAGTTACTGGACTTGACAATCATTTCTAATTCCATATTCCAAAGTTTAGGAACTCTCAACTATAAATTACAGAAAATAAGACATGCTGTTGTGCAGGGCAAAGCTCAGGGCCATCTTGCCATCTTTATATAATATGTATATAAATTTAATTTAAATGTATTGAAGATTTATATGTCTTCCTTCCCCTTCAAACAGGAATTCTACCTCTGTGTTCTGTGAAATAATTTATTTCAATAGATCATTGCATGGGGTTTATTCTTGGTCTCTTTTGGCAGTATTAAAGGATATGGAGTACAGTCAAGGACAGAATGCTGAGTTTGAGGCATGGAGAGAAAAATTTTAAAATTGCATAATTCTGTCACTTGCAATACACTGTATTCTTGTGAACTACACACCAATTGCTCCGGCTGGGGAATATGGCAAGACAATCAGGAATGACCAGGACCACCAGAATTCTGCTGGTGCTTCAAGAAACGGTACTGGAGCTTCACTAGGTGGTGCTCTTCCTCCTGGGTAGGGAACACACATCCCCCAGGGATGCTGAGAGGGGTTCTCTTGAGGAAAAAATGAATGCTGGACTCATAAAGAGGTCTTCCATGCTAGATGTTGATCTTGGTGCCACTGCCCTGGTCAAATTGTTGATCAAATCTTTTGACAGTGGTTTTAATTAATTGATTCTTGTTTGGCAGTTTCCAGGGTGGGAAGTCTCCATTGTCACCATGTGTTCATCAGTCTAAACATTGCTGTTAATTGTCTGCACTCGTGTTACACATGGGAGGCTGCTGGGCTTAGCATTCTGTTGGCAAGCTGAAAAGATATTTTTGTGCATAAGATTTTCAATCTAAATACAAAATAAGAGGTGTTGAAGTGATTTGGGGAGACCAGTCAGGAAAGACTGAGACTAAGTAATTTTTATTTTTTGCCCCAGTGCATGGAATGGTCTTTGTATCACCTTCTAAACAGTATTTGAGGATCACCAAAATAGAACTGAAATCTGCTACAAATTCAGTCATTCACATGATTTGGTCCATATGTCAGTGATTTTATTTTTAATCTTGACAGGTCTTAGCAAGAAGAAATATGTTTCTGTATGTTCTCCCTTTTCTCCCATATCCCACCTCTTTCACCTTTGTGTATAATCCATGTAGACATGGTAAATGGATTTTAGTTGAGTAGGCCATGGCTGATATGAATATGTTAGCATGATTTTAAGTTATAGCTATGTGGTTGGTTGTATTGACGTATTTTTGTCCTATTCTTTTTCCAAGCTATCTTGACTAGTATTTACAAGATGGACTGTTTCTGTGCCTATGTATTAGCCACTTAGAGTTCAGAATGTTACTAGAAATACATTGCTACTTATCCTGGGGGCATCTTTGGATGTCTCAAACTTGTAGTAGATGCAGTTAAGGGTAAAGGAGGTACCTCCTCATTTTTTTTTTTTTTAAGCTAGGTTCTTTCCTATTTACCTTGTAGAAGTAGAGGTGGAATTTTGCCTTATATATGTGACACTAAGTGCAGAGTAACTGCTGTTCTCACTAAAGTTATTAATTCCTTAAAAAGTAGTACCACAAGCTTTCCTCTGTTGGTGAAGTGCTACTACAGAAGTTGTTACACACTGGGGCTCTGGTGGTGGTGTACTAGAGGTGTAAATTCCAGCTTTTCTTGTTTTTTGCTGAACTAGGCTACATTGTACAATGAATTAGATGAAACATTAAAAAAATTTAGTATTTTTCATTTTCCCTTCAAAGAAAATGAATTTAATGATGAGTTTTAAATTACGTGGTCATTCTCCAGGCTAAATAAGTTCTTACAGTTGATATATCCATTGTAACATGGACTACTAATGCAGTGAATGATATCTGACAAATGAGAATAGAGGACATAATAGTCAGTAGCCAGCATAGCACCTTTTTCCTGGAAATGGATGGCATCTTGAAGACATAACCTGCATTAGAACACAGTGGCAAAAGAGTCTGAGAGAGTGTATTATACTAGAATTCAGTAGTATCCATACTCTCTGCCAAGGCTAGCATGATTTGTGAGCAGTGCTCTGTTACATCACTGTCCTAATGTCGGGTCTCAGCTGATTGCGTCCCTCTAGGGCTGAAAGTGATCATGCAGAAGGAGACTGAAAGTGTGAGAAGTTGTCTGGGTTCTGCTGCTGACTGGTTTTGAATAAACCACTCCATATCAAGTGAGCTGAAAGACACATAGGCACTTTGGGCTTAACTCTGGATACAGATAAAAAAAAGGTGGGTATTATTTTCAATAATATGGGAAACAGCATTTATCTTAAAAGTAAGTGACCCCTTTCCACTTCTCTAAAAAGGTGGATCGGAACAACAGAAAATCTTGATTTGTGCAGTGCTTTAAAAACCATAAACTCCTCATGACTGCAGAATTCTTGTGATGATACCAGAATGCTGTTTGCTTAAGAGCAAGGAGTTAGTTTAAAAATTGGATAGTGGAAACATGGAATGAATAATTGTTCTTCTGTTATGTTTGAAAAAATGCTGGTTATTCTCTACCTCTCTTTCCAATTTTCAATTTGGAGATAATTCAGGTGGATTATGAAGACACACTGATGATAAGATTGTGATTTTGAACATTGTATAATATAGTGATGGCAGTTTTGCAATAACATATTTCCTTATTTTTCTGACACACTTTTTCCCAGTTGTTTTTCACAATATCACTGTTATTAATTATGGATCCAAACTTTGGCTTTGGTGAAGTGATTTTGTTTCCCTTTTGAGTTAGATTTCATCAGCCTGGAAAACTTTGTCTGTCTCCCAGTGGAGTGTAAGTGGCTAAATCTCCACATGGTGTGCTGATAATATGCTTTCTAGAACCATTGCTTCTGTTCTTTTACCTACTTCTAATTCTTCAGTAAGTGATGACAGAGGAAAGGAGATGTACATGACCTATGGTACAGGCCCATCTGTGAAGACCAGATGGCATATTTAACAAATTTTGCAATGATTTGGTTATTTTCCCTTCCATTTCCTGTAAATTGTCTGGGGGAAACTCGTGTGCTGAAAGAAGCAAGAATGATGGAAGTGCTGACCTTTATTGACAGAGTGGCATTTTATGCTTTATAACCACTGCATCCTAATCTCGCTCTGTAATGTCTCTAAGTGCTGTGTTCAAGTGCTCATATTTCTATGGAAGTCAAGCACATGGGTGTTGGGGTTTTTTTGTTTGTTTGGCTTTTTTGTTTGGTTTTTTGTTTTTTGTTTTTTTTTTTAATTCATGCTACTAAAAACCCAGAGGGTATCTGTAACTGATGTGTGGAGCCATGTTTGTGAGATTTTCCTTTTCAGGAATTTAAAGCTAGTCAGAACACTGAATAGGTGCCATGGTGAGTGACTCAAGGAACACTAATCCACGCTCCATTTACCCCAGGCTTTAATTTTTGTAACATATACTTTAATTGTATCTTTCAGCAGTATATCCTAACATTCATGATGCTGAAGCAGGCTTTCAATTTACATTCATAG
>NW_005054642.1:255697-281520 GCF_000277835.1 Geospiza fortis | reverse complement strand
AGATAGTGATGGTTTGAATGAACCTATGCAGCTTCATCCACAGTATTCCGATGAAACATGATTATACCTCCAAATCAAGCGGCTTGTTTGTTTCTTTTGCTTGGCAGTTGCAGTTGGTTTGTGGATTTTTGGTGGTGTAGTTTTGTTTGCTTGTTTGTTTTCACTAAGGTTGATGTTATTGACTTCTGTGCCATTACCAGCAGGATGCAATTCCCCAATCTCTGTGTATGCATGTGCACACATGTAAGGTATTCTGGTATTTTATTTTTGCCTAAGTTGTGCTCTGGAATGATTAGCTTTGCCAATGACAGAAAATATTTCCCTCACTTTGGATTAGTGTCCAGTTTCTGTTTCACTTTTCATAAACTTCTGTAAAATAACATTAAGAGCACCTTATTATGTCACTTCTAAAATCCATTATGCTAAACCAATGTATTTGTCAAAAGCATCTTTACCTCTCAGAAGCTGTGAGTTTTTTTGATTATAAGTAGCAACTTATAACACTAAAATCAATATCCCTTTAAATTGTTTATTTAGAATGTTGCTGCGTGCTAATGAAGTTGAGTCATGGTCCTAGACACTGCATGATTTTGAGTCTGATGCTATGTTGGGTTTAGTGCAGTTTCTGGCTGTGTCCAAGGGACATACATGGCAAATTACAGTTTGAGGCTAAGCAAGATTTTCCTTCTGCAATCACAAAAACTTTTATGAGCCATTGGACATCTATTTTTGCAACTTTACTTCTATTTTCAATGCTTGAGTTCAATATAGAAATCTAATAAATCCTTAATTTGCTTGATTTTATTGCACTGAAATTTAAACCATGTTCCCTGAGCAAGGGACCAAATTAAACTCCACACACAGTTGATGTGGACTAAAAAAATGCAGCTTATATACAGAGGCAAGATTTATTTCTTAGTCTAATTAAAGTATTAGCATCCTAATCAGAGTTTTTATTTGTCCCTTTATAATATTTTACACAGACTCTCAAATCTTTATCCCTAATTATCCTATTGTTCTTGATTTCAAAAAGTTTTAGAGCTAAAACTCAAACATGAGCTGTTTGGTATCCATTACTTTCTCTGCTGTTAGGCTCTTGAGGGCCCTAGGGTCAATAATGCCAAGTTGTCTTCTAGAAGGATGGTGAAGGAACTGCATCCTGATAGAAACAGTATAAGTTTGATGATAAGTATTTCTTCCTCATAGCTCTTGGATCTGCTTGTATTTCTTTTTTTGTGTTTGCTAACATGATTATATTGCTTGTGCTTTATTTGTTGCTTCCCAAGTTCTATTTTATATCTGAATTTTACTATATAGGTTTTGTTTTACCCAGCTACTAAGTCTGCATTCTGTCACCAGGAATTTGACAATATATGATTTGTGTTTTTAGTCCTGGAGCCCAGGTGTTAGACTATACCAGTACCAGCAAAAATGACTGCTATCATCTGCTGCTTGAAGTTTTGGGGATTTCTGTAAGAAGACCCCTGCATTTCTTTAACAACATTCAATCTTCTTTAACATAAGAAATAATTTATTTGGACATCCTTGTATTAGGGTGACTGAATTGTTCACTGTACAAAAACAATGATCCATTATTTAGTGATACACATAGATATAATGTTTTGGTAATTGATCACTGTTAATTTTGTTGGTGTATTGCCAAAAGTCCCCCATAACAGTTTTCACAAAAGAAGTTGGTCTGGTTGCAAATACAATGGCCTTTATAGTGTCTAATTTTTTTGCCTTTTCTGAAGTAATGAGAAAGCCACAGGATTTGTCTTCTAAATCTTACATGGTCTACAATCTGTGGACCAGAACATACCCTTTACACATCACCAGTAAAAGTGAGGTAAATTTGACAGGTCAAATCCATAGCTGTTATCCAAAAATAGTCACTTGTGCAGACTTAGACTCTCGGCGAGTGTAATCTAAGAGGCCCTATTGAAAACCATGACCTTTAGCAAACGAGTGATTATTACCCCTGTTTCCATTCAAGTCTTATAACTGATGCCTGACTTTGCAGCAGTTTGAACTTTGCAATCATCTTAAATGAATGCAGGAGAAAGACCTTATTAAATAAAAAGGAGAAGCAGAATGATTTTGGACATAATTTGAACATCCTCTTAGATTAATGACATTTACAGTATTAATCAGAGACCCTGAAAATCAGAGTTGTTGATGCCCAGAATAATTGAAGCATCTCAGCTGACAATGTTTATGCTCTTGAATTTGATATACATGAAAGGCAGTTTATTTACATATAACTTTTCTTGTTTCCAAGTGCACTCTGTCATCATTAACTATTTTTAAGAAAGGCTAAGAATTCAATTTCCATTGCGAGGATACAAAAATATGTATTTTTTTTTAATATTAATCAAGCAATATTGCTGTGAAAGCTTCAACTCGGTAAATCAACTAACAATTGTGAGTGATTTTTATAGAAGGTCTGTTTGAACCATAGGTCTTCCCAACCACTGCATCCAATGACTCCCATTAGTTACTTTTTAAGCAAGAAAATCTCTCTGAGCTTATTTTAATAATAGTCTGCAAGGGCCTTTTTCAGTTTTGGCTGTTAATATTTTTTCCTATCTTGAAGTGCTCACCAGACGTTGTAGTTCAGATGAACAGAGTCTTTGATTGTCAGTGCTTCACTAATATGGCAAGAGAAAAATGCCTTTTATCTCACAGCCTGACAAATTGATTTTTTCCTGCAGGGTACTGTTGGATCTTACAGCTTAAAAGTGCTCCAGTAATGTCCCAGATATGTTTCCATTTGCTGTTCCTTAAATGGGATTTGCAGTTTCTGAATTTTGCCTTTTTTGGAGACTCTTTGAAAGAAATGAGACTTTTTTAATACACAAAAAGGTGAGGAGAATGTTCTATACATTATTTCATGACTAACTTCAACCACACTCCCTCAAAGGAGGTGTATTTATTTTCTTTCACTTTTGAAATACTTTGAATTCCAGTTTTAAAATGAAGTTCCAAGGTTGCACGAAGTTTTGAAATTGTTTTTATTATGTTAGTTAATTTTTCAAATGTTTTTATTTTAAAGGAATGATTGGGTCATTAAAAACTAAGCTGTACACTTGTGATTTTGCTTTGAAATGCATACTCTTATCAGTACAGGTGTCCTAAAAAATGATGTGATTTTTGCAAGCACTAATTGGATGAATTGATGATAAACAGTATGTAAAAAAAAAACCACTGGGTAATATTATCATCTCATTTTATTACATGGAATTAATGTTCTTGGAGAAGGACATGTTTAGGGAAATAAATTGCCAAAAGAGCATTGGCTTTTATTACTCTGATTTGATTGATCAACTATATGACATTGTTATTCTTTTTTTCAGTTGGTGTACAGATCTTGACTGTTACTTTGAGGGGCTCTTAAGTTTCAAGCTTGTATTCTGTCTCATGTGTCTCTGTATGACCACTATGACCACTTGCACTCAGCATTTCAATCCTTGATAATCATAAACTTTGAAATGCTGAAATAGTACCTGTAGATTCTTGTTGGAACAAGTATTCCTGTAACTGTGTTGGTGACTGATCACTTAATGGGCAGGCTAGTGTATGCTTTTGAAACAGATCTAGTATTTTAGTATCCCAGTTGCAGAACTTAAAAAAATAAAAATTAGTAATGGTAGCATAAACGACAAGATCCTGATTTAGTGGTTAAATTTTAAAACTGCCAGAAAATGGCACTATACTCTTAAGGAGTATTCTGAACCACAGTTAGTAGAAAATAATACAAGATTTTTCTGACTGCATACCCATGACTATCTGAAATTTGACAAATATGAATAACATTGCATAGGTCACAGTAAATTAGATGACCTTTAAATGTCCCTTCCAACCTAAACTATTCTTGTATTCCATTAAGTCATGTGAAAGTGGATTTCTTTGTAGGTGATTGGAGTGGTGTTTTCTCAGTGTGTTTTTTTCTTCTTTTTTGTTGGTTATTTTTTGTGGTTTGTTTAGGTTTTTTGCTGTTTTTTTAGTATTAACGCTGGTTCTCTAAGTCTTAGCAGGAGACAGACTGTTGCTGAGCATTTATGTTGCCAAAATGGTAAGGCAGATCCATTCATTAGTAGGACTACATGGCTATGTATTTTTAGAACCTTCCTGTAGTTCAATTAAGGTGAACTGTGTGATTTGTCTTTGACACAACAACTAACAGATACAATTTATCATGCTGCTGAGCTTACTTTCAGCATGATCTGGTTTTATAACTCCTCTTGCGCTGCAGAATGTTTGGCTTAGAAGCAAAACACTTGGCAAGGTTTTCTAGTTGAAGAATGCAGGCCTTTATGCTGGTGGGTACAACAGCTACAGGTATGAATTTGGAGGTTCCTTATTATCCTTCTGAAACAATTTCTATATTCAAGCAGAGGCAGATATTTTTTTTGTTTTGGTTGTTTGTTTCCCTGAGGAGGGTCCATCATCCAGCTGCCTAACTATAATAAAATCTCTTCCTGTCTTTTCCAAATGTTAATTGTCTATGTTTTATTAAGTAGATGATACATATTTTAACTGAACTAGTATTTTAAAATTGACTTTTTAAAGGAATTTAAATTAAATTGTGCTTTGTTTATTGGATACAAATCCAGTTTTGTTGATAATGAGTTTCGTTAATGTTGCTTTGCATATGGAACCCTTTGTTGTTTGGTGACTTTCTTGCAGGTGTACTAGTTGACATTAAATTAGTGGTTGATATCATTGTAATTTATCAGTGTTCTCATCTTAGGCTGCATTGTATTTATATTTAACTACCTGCTTTACCACTGATAAGTATCTACTGGCTCACCTACTTACCTGCACATTACGGTATTGATCTCTCTTCTTATCTTGCGTTTTGTACTCTTGTACTTGAGTCAATTTATTCCAAGGACACAGAGTACTTTTCAAGTCATTTAAACACACAGCAGGAAGATTATCCAGGTGATAGTTTTATCATTGATTTTTATAAAAAGGACTGTTGTTCTTTATTCTGAGCTGGCACTTAAGCCCACACAGCTGCTTGCTCTCTCTTCTCCCTTATGGGACTGGAGAGAGAATCAAAATATTAGAGAGAGAATCAAAAACTGAGAAAACTAGTGGGTACATATAAAGGCAGTTTAACAGCAGAGCAAAAGCTGTGTGCACAAGCAAAGCAAACCAAGTAATTTATTCACCACTTCCCATGGTTCAGCCATTCCCTGGAAAACAGGGCTCTATTGTGTATAATGGTGACTTGGGAAGACAAATGCCATCACTCTGAATGTCCCCTGCTCCTTTTCCACAGCTTTATATGCTGAACATGATGCTGTATGGTCTAGACTGTCCCTTGGGTCAGATGTCCTGGCTCTGTCTCCTTCCAATTTCTTGTGCAGTCCCAGCACACTTGTTGGTGGGCTGGGGTGAGGAGCAGTAAAGGCCTTGATGCTGTTCTTGTGCTGCTTGGCAGTAAATAAAACTTCCCTGTGTTATCAACATTGTTATCATCAAAAATCTAAAATATAGCTTCATACTAGCTGCTGCTTTGAATTATAGTTTAGTGTATAGTGGTTCCCATGTGCTTCCAGGGTTCCACAGCTATGAGGTGTGGGTTTTATTGCTGGAGGACTCATAGTATTGTTTTGCAAGCTTGGAAAACAGTTCTTCAACAAACCTGTCTCCATTGTACCAGGAGGCATGAAGAGCATAAAATGCTTTTTAATTGGATGATTTAATGAGGAGGCCCAGAGATAACGTACTGCTCAGAGTTTTGTGATGCTACTGAAAAAGTTTTATGATAAGTGGCTAAATTTTTGTCATCTCATCACCTTCCTGTGAAAGGTAAAGCCTGTAACACCACTGGTATCTTAACATCCAATGCATAATGCTCTTGTTGTTGTTTCTGTTATCCTTCTTCCCGGTGCTTAATTTTCCTGTTTTTTTTTAATCTTGCTCCGTCTTACCATATTCTGAATAGGTGAACTCTGTCTGAATTTCTTAGTATGTGAGTGGGGTCCTTCTAAATAGACTGTTATCCAAAAATAACATACTCTAAAACTACTGGAAGTAGCTTTTCATTAGGACTATATTCTTTCTTTGTGTGCATTTTCAGAACTGGGAAACAGATCACCTTTTTAAAAAGTGAAAGTGGCTGCAGCCACGAAGAGTCTACTTTTAGTTACTGTTGAAGATTTTGTGTGTCTGTGTGTGTCTCCACATAACTGTGAATTAGTACAAATTTAATGACTCTTTCTTTCCCTGCTTAACATTTTCTCAAACAGGCTTTGTTTAACAGCTTCCTTTTTCAGGTTATTCGTGAGAGTGGGCAAAGTGACTGGTTAAGCATCTGTACCCTGCAAATTTGGTGTTCAAATGGATCTGTAATGGTCTTGTCTGCCTGGTTTAGTGAGACACTCCAGCCAAAGTTTGTTTTCAGCCAACAGGGTTGCATCTGCACAAAGTGGTGGAAGATTAAGAACAGCTTCTTTTACCAACTTTTTCCTCAGCAGTTTCTGGTTAACACAAGAAAAAGTCTTCCAGGGCTCCACAACAATTGTTTGTCCGCTGTCACAGCAAAAGATTTCTTGTATGGAACCTTCTCTTTTCTAAAATATTAAGCTGTTTTCAGTGTATTGAAGTAACAGACCTCCCACGCTCTCTCTCTAAATATATGTTATATCCAAAACATGCCAAGATGATAGGAAAAGCTGTGACCAGTTATTTTCTTATAAAATGAAACTATTCTGTAGATAACTCTGCTAATCGATCTTCTCTTAAAGAAGGCAAACATTAATTTATTGTCTATTTGATTAGTTAATATTCTCTTGCAGAATATCTCATGATTATCTTTGTCTTGTGGAGCCCATTTGTGTCTGCTCCAGCTGACAGAACTGTTTCTGGTACCCACCCTGTTGAATACACTTTAAAGAGTGCTGCAGTACTCTCTATAAGGCAGATTATTCATTGTTGTTTATCTTTTGGTACATTTTCTACTTTGCACTAAAATGGTGGAAAATTTTGGTTGGCTTACTCCCCGGGTGTTTTATATTGGTGAAATGATATTTGGGCAAAATAATGCCAACTCTTTCATAGGCTGAGAAGTTTTCTGCTGTATTCCCTGTTTTGTACAAAGAAGTATGAGGTTTCTGTGCTGTCACAGTGCTTCTGATGAGTCAGCTTCCAGCATTGCTGTTAGGAGCCATCCATGAAATTCAGGCCTAAGGTGTGCACATCTCTTTTTAATCTATGCTCTAATTAGAAAAGCTGTGTGGATGTGATGCTAAAACTCTTCACTTGTACCACCTCCTCTGTTTTCCCCTTATTCAGTAAACGTATTCTGCCTCACAAAGCGCCCCACAGTAGACACTTTTTAAGTCCAAGTATTTTGTGATTGGAGTTTTCCTATCACCATGGCACCTTTGCTTTAGAGGCACAGTCACTGTTCTAAGTTGATAATGAATGCTCTTATTAGTTGGTAAGATAAAACCACATTTTCTGAATTTATATAGATATGCCATAGAGCACTGGATTTTAAGAAAAAATCCAAATGAGATTCTATAAACAGCTCTGAAATTTAATCTCTTGGCCAAGTCATATGCAGTACACTAAATACTTATTAAGGATAAGCTGTTTCTACTTTTAGAACAAACATTAAATGGCAGATGCCCATAATTCTAATACCAGATGCCCCTGATGGAAAGGATTTGTGACCTAAATACTCCTGAATAACTTCTTCCCTAAATGCACATTCGCAGTGGCACATGACTTAACTGATCTAGGTAACTGGAGAATCCTTTATCTCTGCTCATGTTAAGAAACATATATTGGCAAGGTGCCCTTGATACCATTCTGTTTGCATAGAGTGGAGAAGATAAAAGTACAGAAGATATGGAGTTACTCTCTCTAGTGAAATCAGTTAAAGCACTCTGACTCCAACATGGAAGCCTGTGAACCAGTATTTTAATTGCAACCTGAGAGTGCTAGAGAAAAGTATATTGTTCACCTTCTCCTGAAGAGGAACTTTTGGGTATTTTTGAGTTACTTCCTATTGTACACTGAAGTGGCTTATAACAGTACTGATGTATGTTAAAAGATAAGATTGCTTGGAGAAATGTTTGTGGAGACAGGGTGGATGCAAGAGACATCCTTTACAAGCCATTTAGAAGTCTTAGGCTTGCTGCAGAATTAATTAGAGGAAGTTTTTTTGTACTTTGTTATATACAAGGTCAGATTAGATTGCCGTTATGGTCACTTGGAGCTTTGTATTAAAACAGAGTCACAGTTTAACCCTGGCTAGCAACTAAATAGCAGACAGCTGCTTGCTCACTCCTCTGCCTTCCGGGTGGGGAGGAGAATCTGAATAACAAAAAGTAAAATTTTTGGGTTGAGATAAGAACAGTTTAGTCATTGAACCAAACAAAAATATACTAATGATAATAATAAAAACAACAACAATAATAATAGTAATAATAGTAATGAAAAGGAGAGAGAATGAGAGGAATAAAACCCAAGACAGACAAGTGATGCACAATGCAATTGCTCACAATCTGCTGAACGATGCTTAGCCCTCTGAACAGCGATCAGCTCCTCTTGACCAACTCCCCCAGATTCTGTACTGAGCATGGTGTTCCATGGTATGGAATATCTCTTTGGCCAGGTCAGGTCAGCTGTCCTCAGGATGCTCCCTCTCAGCTTCTTGTGCTCCCTGGCAGAACATGGGAAACTGGAAAGTCCTTCCCTTAGGGTAAGACCTGCTCCACAACATCAAAAGCGTCAGTGTTCTGATACCAACAGTATTCTCATGCTAAATGCAAACCGCAGCACTGCACCAGCTACTAGGAAGAAAGTGAAATCTATTGCAGACAAAAACAAGACAAACGGTCAAAGGAAATTACACTTTCTTATGAAATGCTAAGACCAAGGTTACCTAAGCTAGAGGAGGTTACTTTTGTTTCAGAACGACTTGGCAGCTTTTCCAGTAAAATATCCAAATTTTTATTCTTATATTTATTTATTTATTAAACAGAGTTTATTATTTTCTGGAAGTCCTTTCTTTTCCCTGTCTGGGGCTGCATGTGTCTGCAAATGTCAGTGTGAGACACAGTACAAGAGATCTCAATCTGTGGTGGATTCTAGCAATGTTTTAAAGCTCAGTGATTATCAGCTTTAGCTGGTGGCTGTGTGCTTGTCACTGGCTATTGTGCCCCAAACTTGGGGTGAAAGGGTACTTATCTACTTTCCACTGCTGTTTGCCCTTGAAATTTTTTAAATGAACAAAATATGGTGTAAACTAACTGACTTGACTCCACCTATTCATCTGGATCCTAGCTGACAGGGAAAATTTTGTGTGCATATATAGTCTCCTTTAAAGTGAATGAGAAAAGGCTTGTTTTCCCTTATACACGTGTTTCTCGTGGGCTGGTGGTTGGTTGAATATTTTGTTACAGATATCATCCAGTCTAAAGTTTCAACACTGAGAACCATTTAAAATATTTCTCCTTATCTCCGTCCCCCTTTTTTGTTTTTTTTTTTTAATTCTCCCAGGAATAATATGTTTGCATTTTTTCCACAAAAAAAAAAACCAAAACAGTAAACCAAATTAAACATAGCCTAAGCAATGGCCTTGCTGCATAGTTAATGTAAGTCCATGTTTATTTTGTATTTTGAGGTTAAAATTGGTCCTTGAATCTAAATGTGTCTAATGATCTCTTTTTTTTATCTTCCTAAACAATTGCTTTCTGATTTCATGTTTCTCTTACCTTCTTTCAAGTGTTTTCCTCTCTTCTATTTTTCTGTTGTTGTTTTGTTGTTGTTGTTTTTGTTTTGTTTTGTTTTTGTTTTTTGTTTTTCTTTTCCCATCAATTCTATTTGTCTCATTCATACTGCCAGGTCATTCAGGAATGATGCGTGGTAATGCTTTTTTGGAAATGTTCCAGTTTTGCCCTGGATTAACCTAGAAATACTAACCTGTGATGCTTTGCTTAAAATTTGTTTACAGTGCCTTTCAACAGATCAAATGGAAATTTGATCTGTAATTATTAAACCTTGTCTCCTGATTCCAGTTATTTACTAGATGATCATTTGAAAAATTGGTGTTCACAGAAGAGAGAAACTACTGATATTGAATGTTGAATCAGAGTTGTAATGGAAGTTCTAACCAAAAGCAGATTTTTTAAAAAAAAGAATATGAGCTATAAAAGGAAATCATAATGAATAAGTAACCTTTTCATTAGAGTTGATGTTATCACTGAACATGTTCTGTATTCTTAAATTATGTGATATTTGAATTTATGTGTCTTTTCTAGAGGATAAGAATGCAATGTAGATGAAGCTGCAGTTTGTGGAACTTGAGCAGAAACTTCTACATTTATTTATTGACAGCAAAATTAAATTACTTTCTAAAGACATCTCAATACAGGGAAGGTAACAAATGTGACTGAAGCAAATTAATTTGAAACATCTGTTAATTTGTGGGAAGTATTTTCCTTCTTTTTGCCTTCCTCTACTTGCATATTCCAAACCAAACAGTGCTAGAATGCCAAAGACAACATTGCTGCTGTGGTGGAAAAGAAAAAAAATACTGGGAAATCTCAGTGTGAAATAACAATAAAACATGGTGTTTTGGTCTAGCAACAAGGTAAATTAACTCCCATCTCTTTGTAGCTTGTAATGGTACAGACAGGGAAAAAATACTTTAGAGCTGTAGAAACCAATAAAAATGGACAGTCTGCATTGCAGTCTGTAGACAATCAAACAGTTCTGTTGCTAAGACCTTGGTCAATTAAATAATTTTGTTACTAAAACTGTAAACTAAGTTATTTCTGTGGCTCAGAAGGCAATGATGCCTCATGGTGTGAAGCAAAAATTCTCCTTCATCTTTGATACTAGTATGTAACTGCAAATTTTGACTGCATTACTTGGAAAATATTAATTTGAACAGAAATGCAACTAATTGGTTGGACAATAGGCTTGTTTTGTTTGCTTGTTTTTTGTTTTTTTTCCCCTTTTAGGTGAGGGCAGGGATTTATTGTAAATTTTATTACTATACAGGAGAAGTTACAACAGGAGAAGTTAATTTATCCCCAGCTCATGCTTTTGTAAGGTCAGTGACCAACGGCACTGCTTCTTGTAGAAACAGTGAATCTTCAGAGAATTAAACAAGATGGAAAAAAAGGGTTAGAGGTATCCAGTTCCTCTCTCAGATACTCAACAGGACAAGAAATTTCTAGTCTGTTTACTTTGAGTTTTAGTGAAGTAGCACCTATCCTCAAAAGCACTGCTATGTAGTTTTCAGCATAAATACCCTTTAGAAAAAGGTCCCTGTGAGAGTTTTATAATTCAGGCACAGATCCCTGTCTGATTATGATAACCTGATCTTCATGATATTGCATGCCAACACCTATGTCTGCAAGGCAGAGAGTACTTATTGCACACTCTGACATTTGAATTGCCTATCAGCTGCTCATGGCACATTCTAATGTACAGCAGTACCTCTGTTATGAACTCATCTTTTTACAAGTTCAGGATACAAATTTTTTACAAAGACTGATGAGCAAACAGAAGGAGGTGTATGATGCATGCATCCTTTCAGAACATCCTTCTGTGTACCACAGACCTGATACAGAATAGTCTACAGTATGTGAAAGAATAGAATTTTGCCATGAAAGATGGGTTTGGCTTGCACAGTATTTTTAAGAATGAGTTTATACAGTTCATTACTTGTTAAGATGGAAAGGTGAGACATGTGGCTAACTCTTTTCAGTGCATTTCTAGCTAACCCAGGAGAGTGTTGTCAAGACTATCCTGGACAATAGGGTATTTTTCAATAGCAAAGCTTTACACTAGTGCTACAGCAGGTGAGCACACACTGATATGGCTGTTTTTGTAGTCATGTGTACATACATAAATATTACTTTAAAATACATATAAAAGGCCGAGTGATGTAATAATAGATTTGAGAGCACTTATTATTATTGCAAATATGCCCCAAGAGAAATGCAGAATATCTTTTACAGAAAACATGATGGTGAACAGGCAAATAAGTCCCTATTGACTTGTGTGGATGTAGCTGCCATAATCATGTCTAGGAAACAAGTTCTGTTACTCATTTATCTACATGAAGTACAGGGGATGGAATAAAAGCAATGGAGGCATGCATATGGAAATTCAGTTCCTAATAGTGTAGCAAATAGGGAAGAATTTAGAAATATGGTATGCTGTAACTGGCATTGCTTGTGAGAATCTGTTACATTTACTCAGTGTTCACTGTTGAAGTATCTGTGCTTATAACAACACATTTCTCATCCTTCCTATAAGTCTCATTTCCAGTGAGTATTCCATGAATGAGGCTATATTTTATTTGTGATGGAAAAAAAAAAAAAAAAAAAAAGAAAAGCTTTATGCTGGAAATTAGCTGTAGAATCTGGAGAGATTGCGGCCACACTCTTCTGATGGGATTTCATTCCAACCTATACAGCCTCCTAGTGGGGCTTGCAGCTAGTGAAAAAGTGCTCACTTCACTCAAAAGTTTTTGTCTTCACAAAACCGCAAGAAAATTTCCTCTCTTCTCTAATGGTAATTGGAATACTTATTTTGATCTCCACTTCAAGTATTAATGTTTAGTCTTTGAAGATTATAAAGGTAGAAATCTTGGTGTGTCTGTTCTGCATTCTGTGGTGAGTCAAATGGACTCGGGCTTCATGGAGATATTATTTTTATTATATTTTTATATGACTGCGCTGTAGTTTGCCCATTTTGTTTTCTGTCATATTCTTGATTTGATGCTAATATTCACATTTTATTTAGAGATGTATTTTGCTTTCTTGCTGTTTGTTTGGTAACAAGCTAGGAGTGTTGTAAATGAATTAAATAATCCTCACCTTTCCCCTTTGGAAATTAGTTTCTCAATTATGTAAACTTCTTAAAAGGAGTGTATGAATGAATGAGAATCTTAGCAAGTAGCAACTTCCCAAGCTCAATGATTGAGGAGACAGTGAAAAATGCTCTGCTGGACCTCCCACAGACAAGTAAAGGCTCATTGAGAATGTGAATGGCTGCAGAGACTATGAGATGATAGAGTTCAAGATTCTGAGATAAGGGAGCAGGGCAAAAAGCAAGATCACGGTGATGTCACTTTAGGAGAGCAGACTTTGAGTCTCTGACTTCAGAGATCTGCCCAGTGGAGTCCCACAGGATAAGGCCTTGAAGCAAAGAGGGACCCAAGAAAGCTGATTAATATGCAAGTATCACCTTGTCCAAGCTCAAGAGCAGTCCATCTTAAAGAGTAGGAAGTCAGGAAAAAATGCCAGGAGGTCTACATGGAGTTCCTGTTAAAAGTCACAAAAACAAAGCATATAGATGGTGGAAGTAGGGATAGGCATCCTGGGAAGAACACAGATACACTGTTTGAACATGCAGACATGGAGTTAGGAAAGCCAAATCCCAAAGGCAACGAGACAGACTTCTGTAAGTACAAAAGTGACAAAAGGTCCAGTAGTGAAAATGTGGACCTGCTGCTGAACAGGGCAAGGTAGGAGAGGCTGAAATACTCAATTCTTTCTTTGCCTCAGTCTTCTAGTAAAGACTGGCCTTCAGGAAATCCAGGCCCCAGAGACTGGGGGGAAGATCTGGAACAGGGTAAAGGTGCCCTTGGTGAAAGATGATCAAGTTTTAGCAAACTGGACATACACAAGTCTGTGGATCCTGAGGTGGGAGGCACTTACAAGTGCTCAGGGAGCTGGCTGGTGTTGTTGAGTTGTGATTGAGTGTGAGGTCACTCAGTTACCTTTGAATGATTGTGGGGACTGAGAAAAGCTCTTGAAAATTGCAAGAAAGCAAGTGTGACTGCTATCTTCAAATAAAAAAAGGGGGACTCAGGGCCCTACGGGCAAGTCAACCTTGAACTCTGGAAAGTGAAAGAACAACTAATACTGGAAGGCCTTTCCAGGCACATGGAAGGCTAGAAGGTCATCAGGAGTAGTCAACATGGATTCAGCAAGGGGAAGACCTTCTTGACCTTGATAAACTTGTGTACTGAGTTGACTGGGATCCTTGACTAGGGTGGAGCAGTGGTATTGTCCACCTTGACTTCAGTAATGCTTTTGATGGTGTCTCCCATAAGATCCTCATAGAGAAGCTGATGTAGGATTAGCACGCAGTGAGGTTGAATGAGGTTGACTCATTGAATGGCCAGAACCAGAGGGTGTTGATCAGTAGCACAAAACCTAGCTGGAGGCCAGTAACTGGTCATGTGCCAGGGAGATTTTTAGAGAGTCCTAAGTTAAACATCTTCATTAATGATCTGAATGATGGGCCAGAATACCTCAGCACATTTGCTGATAACACAAAATTGGGAGGAGTGGCTGCTACAGCAGAAGGTTTTACTGCTGTCTAAAGGGACCTCAGCAGTCTGGAGAAATGGACTGACAAAGCACCTCGTGTAGCTGTAAAGCTGTTCCTGAGAGTTGGTTGATTTTATAAGAAAAAGGCAGTGGAAGTGCTAAGCACTATGCAAAGGTGAGCATTGATTTATACCATTTCCTCTACATTAGTAATCATCGGAAACATACAAACTCATTTGTCAGTCAAAAGCCCTAGACCTTATATATCTCCTTCCACTTCCCATCCTCCTGCCAAGTCTGCTTTCTTTCATGAGAGGCTGAATATGATGTGATACTTACTTTAAATTATTTCCTAAATAACTCTGTTGCTATGGCAGCAACTGCTGCTGCTGCTGGAATTTACATGCAGAGCACTCCAGTCAGGAGATTTACAGAAAAGTAATTTAAAATGGTCAAGTTTGTCAGCATTTTTGTAGCCCACCCACAAAGCAGTTCATTATGCATCTCTTGCTAGAAACCATATGATCTGTTATGACAGGCACAGTTAGCAATATAATAAAAGAGAAAGAAAGGCCCAAGCTATCCAGTGTAGGGTCTTAAGTAATTTTTTTAGTGCTTGCAGAATGTAATTTGCTATTGTGTAGGAACAAGACCTCAGTATAATCCAATGATTAAGTGCAACGACATTTTACGATTTTGCTTACAAAATAAGGCTGAAGTCTTTGAAAAAAAAAAGCTTTTTGATTTATTTTTTTCAAATGAAGACTATATCAGTATGCTACTTTTTGAAACATTCTGACATTGCTTTTGGAAATCTTGTAGGACTTCTAACCTTGTACCCTGACACCTGCTTTCAGAGGTGAAGCTCAAGCATTGCCACGTCCACTTGATTTGCAGGAGTGGTTTTATATATAGACTGAAGAGAATATGAGTAGCTGAAAGGGCTCAGCTTGTGTTCTTCCTTAAATTTTGTGATGAGATTGTAGCTTTTTCCCGGGTAGTAGTAGTGAATGATGTAATTTGACTCTATGAGAATTAAAAATAAGAAAATTTTTGCTATTTCACAAGCTTTGGAATAAAAATCAACTTTAAAAGCCAACTGATTTGCTTCTGAAGTATAATTACAGGTACTACATTGGGATGATTTGAAATTAAATTTGGTTTAAAATGAAAACTCAAAGTACATATGACAAATGACACCTAGTTTAGGTGTATTAATTGCATGGCATATACTAAGCTTCCTAAAAGGGTTCAGCCTTCCTTTTTCCCTGCCTCCCTCCCTCCCTCCCTCCCTCCCTATTCTTTAAGGATGGGATTAAGGTGTATTTTATATGTTTCTGGAAATAAATGTGACCGGTGACAGCACTGCATTCACACTGGCTGTTAAGAAAGCTAGTTACGAACATTGGATCTAACAAAACTGACCTTGTCATACTCAAAATCAAGCATAACACAAATTTATGCTCTCAGAAAAACCACTAATTACATCCTTAGTTCTGTGTTATAGTATGTAAAACAGAGAACTATTAAAATACAAATGGAGGACGTGCAGGTTTAATTAGAGACTTTGAAGCAGGATTTGAATTTTAAAAATGCATTTGCCTGTGAAATCATTTGCAACAAACAGCAGTCTATCCATGAGGCTAAATGGAAAATGCAAGTGAAAAATAAATGCATTCATAAACTATTTTTTTTCCTATCACTATGTACAAACTACTTCCCCAAAGTGAGGTGAAGCCTCAAAAAATATGTCTTAAAAAATTTCAGGGCTTTCATTGCCACAAAGAATTTTCCTTGTATGGTGACTTTTTATGCCATAAAAAGACACAGCAAGCTCAGAGTTTTAATAATAACTCTATTAAGTCTGAAATAAAGCAAGTCATACTTTCACTTAATTAAGGAGCACCTGAAATTTGCTAAACTTCTATATAAATTGTTACAGTTTGAGAAACTCTTTGTTATGTCAAAGTAATGATGCAACCTACAAAAATGACATGTCTTTACAGAAAATATCTTAATTTATTTAAATTCACAAGCACTTATTTATGAGGTAATGAATTGCTGAATGAAGTAAATATAGTATGATGCTTTATCAATTTTGCTAATCAAAATACTCAAATGACAGGATTGCATGGCAAATACAGATGCCTACCTGCAAAAGTTAAAAGTCTTGACGAGTCTCTAATTATACCTCCTTTCATTTGCCTGTATAAGAGATTCCAAGATGCTTTCCTTTGCAATCTGTTATTATTCTATACTTAAAATGAAAAGGGAAAATCTGGAAGAGTCTTGGTAGGATATGGTGCATTTGGTGGAAGTTTTGAAACCCGGTTTTGGCTGGAAATGGAAGAACAAAATGTAGGGTAACACCGTACCAAAGAGGTCACATCCTGAATGCTCAGGTCTTGGCAGTGGATCGTTAGTCTTGAATAGACTTGCTCTAGACTATGTAGTTGAAAGAGTAGTTTGTATAAAGACAGACTCTCAGGACTAAATACAGCATGCAAATAATTGTTTCTGTAAACTCGCAGACTTCAAAAACACCTGCCTTTTGTCATCTGCCTTCTCTGCCTGCTTTTAACTAGCTCTGGCTTTACTGGCTTGCTTATAGGTAGCACTTTCAAAATTCATTATCACCATCACTAAATCTCTTGGAAAAAGTACTCAATACATGACTGGAGATGCATGCTGAGATCGTACCTAGGACTGGTACTACCCTGAGCAGAAATGGGATTTGTTCTCATTTTGTAAATTAATGTGTACATTGTTACTGTAGACATTATTATTTCTTTTTTCCTTGTAGGAGCAAAAGGGAAGTGTGAAAAAAGACAAGATTTCAATGCTAACACCATATTGACAGTGACAGAGTACTAGTTGAGCTAGAACCTCAGCTAGGGTTGAAAAAGGAGCCATCCTAGATGTTAGTTTACCTTAATATTAAAGGAGCTTCTGATCTAACTTGCCAGATTGTGACCAAAAAATCTGAGAAATAAAAATTTCCTAAAAGCTTGTTAATTCCCAAATCTTTTGACTGTCCTGCTTATGCAGAACTTGACTTTCTCTGCTTGGCAAGAAGCCTTAAAATATGGCATGGTAATATTTATGGTCACTCTTCACCCTTCCTGCCCTCAAAGCACTACTTTTAAAGATATTGCCTAGATCTTTTATTCTTCTTTCAATTCAGCCAATTATAAATTATGTATATAGTTTTATTATAATATATAATATTATAATATATAATATATAATATATGATATGATTATATATATATATGTATATATGTATAAAAATAATTATATATTGAGTCCCATATGAAGTAATAGTAAGAACCCGTCACTTTTCAGAGTTTTTTGGTTTTGCTTCTAGTACACATTACAGGTACTTTTGAGGAAGTTTTCGAAGGCTGCCATACTTGTTGCATGGATTAAAAGATTTTTTTTTTAGTCATGCTAAATGGGCTCCAAAATAAAAATTCTACTCTAGGAAATAGCTGTGCTTCCAGTAAGACAATCTCCTATTTTCAGGTGTTATGTGTGGCAGCCTTTTGGACAACTTGATAAATGGTATAATGCATGTTTTTTTACTGTTCCTGCAGGAAACCAAAGACTTGCAGTCTTAAATTTAGTGCCTTCAATGTGGAAAGCTCTGTAGAACTAGGAAGTGGCCATTGTCTCAGAAAACCTGTTTGGTTTACTTGTCCAACTTAGAAATTCAGGCCTGTCCCTCTGAATCTGGGTGGTCAGTCAAGATTGCCTTTAGAGGAGGCAATGATTTTCTCTACTGCAGTTGCAAGGAAGGAATGTAAGAAAGAGGTGTTACAATTCTTAGTAAATTAAAAGCAGTGATTAAAAAATAGGCTTTAACAGCAACTAGTAATTTTTGACCAGGTGCGTAGATCTAACATTTTAAATACTTCTACATGGCAAGACATGCTTTTATGAAGAAGCAGTTAAATATGTGCAATTCTGATGTTTTTTAAAACTGATTTTAAAAAGAAAACAATCCCAAAAGAGTCATGTATGCTTTGCAATAATTATGTAATTATGTAAATGAGACTACTGCAGAGTTTTAGACTGTAAAATGTCCAGTGCTGCTTGTCAGGACAAAAAGTGTGTTGCTGGGGAGAATATATTCCTTTGAGTATGGCACAGCTAGTGTCCTTTTTATGTAATCAAATAATCTTGCAGATTTCAAGTATCTCTAAAATTCCCTTAGAAAATAATGTAATAAAAATGCAATCAAGATGATGATAGTAGTTCTTGTGGAAATTTGTTGGGAGTAGCTTACTAACCAGAATTCTTTTTTGTTTGTAGATTGTGTAGTTCAAGTCATATGCTTTGCAGTCATGTATATTTCAGCACAAGTCACTGAATACTAATGAAATATGTTCTTTATCGAAAAAAGCTTACGTTTTGGGTGTTGAAAATTAGGAGACTTCATACATTAAAAATGGCCATATTCATCAGCATTTTTATAAACCTTTTAAGCTGAATTTGGCTGACTTCAAAGGCAGCTGTTCTGATGATTTTTGAGAATTACGTATCCTTGAATGCTGTAAGGCAGAGCAGTGTTATGAGGCAGAAGATTGGAACAAAGCCACAGCACACCAGAGCAAATAGGCTAAATGCTAAATATTTTACCAAATAATCTCAGTGCTGTTTAGCTTTCTTGTCCTGAGACAAGGATTTCTTTTTCCTTTCCAACCCATGAGGTTAATAGATATAGATGGCTTCTGTTTATTTAAGTTTTAGACATACTGTGTCCTTCTCATAATCAATCAGCTTAGGGTAAGTTTGCAGGGCACAAACCTCACAGTGCCCAAAAATGCTGCATTACATTTCTGCACTCATTACAAGTTTGGGTAATAATGTAGGGACAGTTTGTTCTGTGGTTATATGCAGCAGCCCACATAAGAAGTAACTGATTAAAAGGAAAGGTGTCTGACCTAGTCCACAGCACGCAACATTAAGAAACTCCCTATCAAACCAGGTTTTAAAAAAGAGTTCTCAATATCTGTCAGCTGTTTTTATGCACTAAGAGCATATACTAGAAAAAAAGGTGACTTGCAATTTCAATAAAATTTCACAAAATGCCAAAACACAAGTTTTCTTGGAAGAGATGGAAAAAGGAAAGGAAAAGGATGAGACTTTCTTAGGTAGTACCATGAGGGAGAAATTTTGTCCTTTTATGAAATATGAATTTCCATGCTTATCATGTGTAATGGTATGTTGAGGTCAAGTGAAATGGCAAGCTCTCTTCAGAGCATGGTGAAGATAGCAGAAAAATCTAAAGACAAGAAGTGATGCATTTCAGAAAGTCCTACTGCTTATTCTAAGAGCAGAGAGAAGCTGTGATTAAACTCTTGCTTAAGCTATAGATGACCCAGTTAAGGCTTTGCTTGTAACAGAAACTGTAACTTTAATCAAACCTATATATAAAATCTAATTATATTTCAATGTGTATTTAAGATTGAAAATGTATTTGTGCTTAGCTGGGGGCAACAAGTTGCAGCTTGCTATAGGCAATTTTGTTTGTGGCTGGTAATGAATGCAATAATGTAATTCTGTTTGCCTTATAATTTAATTGATTTAAAAAAATCTTATGTAAGTCTTCATGTATTTTACCTTGTCAAAACCACTTTTTATCATCTTCCTCTATCCACAACTCTTTGGGGTTTTTTTCTATAGATAGGCAAACTGTAGCTTCCTGCAGCTGGCTTTGGCTTTGCAGACAGGGATTTCATATTACAGGAAAATAAATGGGAGCAGAAGAAACTTCTGCCTTCCTGTAAGATAATTTATCTCTAAAAAATTATATTATTGTTGGGATTTTTTTTTTTCAGTGAAGACTGGAACACAGTGATTGTTAAAAAGTGAAATATTTTACTTTGAAATAATTGATATTTGCTGTTTATAAAACAATATCTAAAAGTGAACTGAAAAAGTACATTAACACTGCCTTCTAGTAAAATTAGTGAGGGAGTGGAAATGACTATGACCCTGAAAATAGGAAATTATATCACTTGTCATTAGACTCATAGCCATGATCTTTGTTCCTCTTCACTGACATTGTTAGTTTCATGGAGCAGTTTCACATACTCCTTGTATTTGCCTTTCATGGAAAAAAAATTATGTCAGATTAGAAGTGTTGGTGTTACAACCATCTACTTATTAGAAGAAAATGTATGAAATGGTTACATTTGTGAACCAACCAGAAAGCCAAATTAGAGTCTCAAAACAATACCCAGAAAATAGCACTCGTCCTTCCTTTTTTCCTGCTCTTTGTCCCTAAGCATTCTTTTAATGAAAGTTTAGTGAACCAAAGGAAGAGTCAAAGAGTAAAGAAGATGAGACAATTGGAGATAGATGAATTGATGCAGGGCGAACCAACTGAACAAGTGAGCAAAAAAAAAAAGTGTGTGACTGTGTCTTCCTGCATTCAGAAGAATTTAAGTCTTAAATTCATGTTAAACAGGACTCTAACCATGATTTGTAGGTCTAATAATTTTCCTACATCTAGCAATTTTTCATTGTCTGCCATAAGCTGGAAGAGTCTTGACTTGAACTATCTGGTCAGGAGAGATGTGAGAAATAACATGCTTCTCTTGGCGAGCAAGAGCTAATTCTGGAAGAAGCAGGTTTCCCTATATTTCTTTGTGAGACCTTTGGCTGATTTTTTGGGTGAGGGAGACCCCTGTTTTAAACAATGCTGAGATTCTGGCCTGTTCTCCGAATGATCCATATGATTAGAAAATGAATGAGTGATTAGAGTTCTAAGTGTGTCATGGCTACTGCAAGTGTCAGATGATCTGGCCTACATTATGCCTCTTATCCCATGGCTCAGACTTGCTTTGTTGCAGAGTGGAGGCATTCTTAAAATTATTGCTACATTTATAAAAGTACTTACTTTTATCTGTGATTGTGATTAAAAACCAGAAAATAATTATCTCCAAAGCAGTGGAGAAGAAACTAAAATTGATTTAGTGTCCATGGCCCCAGTGACTTTCTGGTCTTAACTGTATGTGCTCTTTTATTCTGACATTCTTTGTTCTAATTGAATAATGTTAAAATTCTATTAAACTCAAGGGAAACAAAATTGGTAGAGAGTCTAGAGCGCAAGTCCTACAAGGACCATCTGAGGGAGCCAAGGTTGTTTATCCCAAATAAAAGGAGGCACAGGGGAGACCTCATTTGTTCTCTACAACTGCCCGAAAGAGTTTGTAGAAAGGTGGAGGTTGTTACTGGTTCTCCCAAGTAAAAAGCAATAGAAGAAGAGGGAAAAGTCTACAGTTGCACCTGGGGAAGTTTAGATTGAATATATAAAAAAAATATCTTTGCCTATGGGGTTGTCAAGGGTAGGCACACAGTTTGTAGTAACTTGGAGTGGGGCTGTGGCTGAGCCTCATCCCCAATGGGCCCCAGCTGTGAGAAGCAGGTGAGCAGCATTGAAGGCAATGAGACCTGGGGTGCCCAGGTGCACTGACCAATCACCAAAGTGAACAGAGGGCACACAGGTGCAGTGCATTAACATGAGGGGTATAAAAGGTTGGGCTAAAGAGCAAGAAGGGTCAATACTTGCAGCCTTCTGAAGTGATGTGGTGTTACTCTGTAAGAGCAGGTGCTTGAAGCCTTCTGATGTGGTGAGGTGTTACTCTGGGCTGAGTATGGGCTGATGCTTTCTGAAATTGTATGGTGATACTCTGTGTATTGTGGCTGTCTCAACTGTGACATATGCTGTGACAGTCAAGCATTGGAGCAGACTGCCCAGGGAAGTAAAGTCTAAGTTTAAATACTACTGGAGGTATTTAAAAGATGTGTAGAAGTGCCTAGAAGGCATGTAGGAACATGGTTTAGTGGGGGTCTTGGTAGTGCTGGGTTGATGGTTGGATTTGATGATCTCAAAGGTCTATTCTAAGCTAAATGATTTAATGATCTGTAAAATCTGGAAATTTTATCATTAAACTGTATTATGTTTTTGAGGATTTTAATTTGCTAGTTATGGCTTATTGTCAGAAACAAGTCCTCTGCTCTTTAGGTAGGTACCTTTGTTTTGATAAGCACAATTAGGCAATTGTCATTAACACCAACAGCAGCAGCTCCCCCCTGTAACTGGCAGAAATGACAGAATTACATTTATGGAAGAATATTTGCTGGGGACATGCTTGAGTGACAGCTCAGTAAAGATCAAACAAGCTATATTTTGCAAGTAGTTAGTGTGTGGGCTTTGTTGATCCCAGCTTGAGCCACCACATATGACCTATATCCTGTCTTTTTCCTCTGGTTCCCCCCCGCCCCCCCCTCCTTGTTTCCCTTGCCCTAATAGATAATATTTCAATGTATAAGAAATAGTTTAGTGTTGTCATCTCTTATTTCCATAATCATAGTAGGTAGTAATTATTGCAAAATGGCAGCCATAGTAGAGTTCCAACAAACTTTGCTCCAACTAGAAAATTACAAGGCATCAGTATGGCACTTTCTGTATAATTACGTTAATTTTCAAACTTTGAGTTTACAGTTTGGCTTTTTCAAGGGTGCCTAAAAGTCAAACATTTGAGTGTAGGTCTTCAGGTATACTGCTGTTACTACAGTATTTAACATTGTGTATTGTATGTAGCATTTCAAAATGTTTTTTTAAGCTTTTAAATTTTTCCCCTTATAGAAGAAAACAGTAATGTGACAAAGAAAAGGTGCTTGCTGAATAAACATTCATTATTTCTGTACTTATTTCTTGTTTATATGAATACAGGAATACACACAGGTAGGAGGCTTGAGATTTCTTGTCCTTAATCAAATACAGAATGTTCTAGCATCTGCAATTTCAAGTTTTGATTGTCCTGAAAGACATCTATGGCAGAAATGTGTCCAAAAGCAGAGTGCAGAAGTGAACAGAACTATTGCTTAGCTCAGGAAAAGATTACTAGTTTGAATTCCTAAAGATTTGAGGTTATGAACAGGAGTGCCCGATACAGCCCATTGGATATCAGGATAGAATGGCCTCTGTGACTGGCCAGGTTTTAGACTGATTTCTATTGTAAATTGCAGGAGTTGTTTTAATATTAATATAATAATTATTTCTTTTGATTCGTGGAGCTATTGGCTTTTCTGAAATATTTTCAAACAAAAGTCTTCAGCACGTGTCAGGCATTTGGCACCTTTAGTTAATTGGTTTATTTAGTATAATTTTATAAACAACTAGAAAAACTTCATTATGGGAAATACTGATCTGTTTTAATAAGCAGTGCTGTACCTCATCCTCTGTTAGGCAGATTTTATCACTGAGCACTGTCCACTGCTAGGCAGAATGGAAATGACATCTTCCCATTTTACTAAATAGAGTTCCATCTCTTGGGAACCATCAAAGCTGTAGAAGTTTCTTTTGTCCCAACTGTGTTAATATCACAAATTAATTTTGTCATAATCTTGACAGACTTGATAAGGAGTGCTCTCACCCCTCTGCTCTGTTAGGCAAGTTTTACTGTAGGACATAGGCAGATATCAACTTACAAGAGTACAGATGATGCCTGGGGGTGATATTTTTTGGTGTCTTATATTTTTTTCTAATTTACTGATAAATATATGTTGCTTTACAAATGTAGAGCTATTCTGTGTATCTCTAGCATTGTGTTGTCTCAGCTCTGGAGATAAACACTCTAGATACACCATGATACTTTTTGTATCATGGTATGATAAGGAAGATGCTTACTTCCTTTACTCCTTTGCTGTGTCTTCTTTGCAGACAGTAAACATGATTTTCATTTTTGGGGCAGAATGCATTAAATTCCTGATAAAATGGAATAATTCCTTAATAACAAGAATGTAAATCAGTAGGGATTCACTGTGGCTTTCAAAGTTTTTGTTAATGAGGTGCAACTTTCAGGACCTCTGGATCTGCTTCAGGCTCCCTAATATTGTTTGTAGACTTTCATCATACTGACATCTGAAGTCAGAGTGTTATATTTGCTTATCAACACATTCTGCTTACACATGTAACACATATTTAAACTGATTTGGTTCCCCTGTGGTATCCAAGTCTTAGAAACTCCTCCTAATCTGAGCCTCACTATCACTGCACTCCAAAATTTTGTACTTCACTTCGATGCTCCCTTCTGTGATCAAACTTTGTCATCTCTGAGAAACAATGTTTCTGTATAATATCTCAAGTGAATGGTGTAGGCCTGAAGCTAATCTCTGTTTCTCCAGGAATGGTAAAGTTCCATTTCTTGTTGAAGATATAAAACTTGTTCTTCCCTAATTTAATATTACAGAAAATTACTTCTGTCATACAATCTTGTGAGCCTAGGTTTCTGTTCAAGAAGTCAAAACCTAGAGCCCCTTAGAGGTTCATGATAGCTTGTTAGATGCTGTAGAATCTGAATAACTGTGGACTTCCAGAAAAATCAGTAGAATTGATTCAGGGATTAAAGTGGCTCTAAGCTTCCATGACCCATAATGTGAACTTTATTTTAGCCCATTTGTAGCTTCATTCTAGATTTTGTGATATCTTGAGATTGCCAATTTACAGCACCTGTTAACAAAATCTCTTCTAAAGAAATGGATTGTGACTATGTATTTGAATAGACCTCTAGATTTTATACTTATTGAAGGCATTAGGAACTCTACTTGAGTAAATCCTTTGCTCTTTACCCTAATTAATTCTTTTCCAGTGGAACTCTCCTTGAGTTTTGCATGCATAAAGTAACTTGCAGGCATATAGTATGCAAAATTTGTCCCTGAATCCTTAGAATGCCTAGGAGAACACAAACTGGCATCTCTGTCTTGCCACAGTTCTTGTTGGCATGAGATCCAGAGACTGAGATTTCTTTAGATCTATCCTCTATACCAAGAGCCAAGTAAACAGAGAGGTATGAATGTTCCTGTTAATGTAGAGCTGAATTTAAAGCATATGTTCTACTTTCTGGAATTTTTAAAAAATTCCTTTTAGGAACTACTTTTGTTTTTGACATCCATGAGATGTTTGAGCAAAAATGGTTTTCATCTACCTTGAGAGACCTGGAGAAGGATGGTCAGATCACTTCAAACTGTAGCTCACACTTGGGCTAGTGTTTGTTTGAAGATTGAATTCAAAATGATTTGCAATGAGTGTCCAATTCTTGCCAAATTTGCCTCAGTTCTCCAATCATTTTTAACACCACCTCCAACATGCTTTAGAGTCAAAGTTATATTTGTTCTGCAGTCATACTAAGATTGCAGTGGGTAGGTAAGGCTCTTCTGCATTTGGCCAAGGCTGCTAAGTGGCTGCTGGCACCCTTTTGTCAGGGATTATGGCATGTTTTTTATAGTTGTTGTAAAAATTTTGAGTTGCAGTTGGGAAACAAAAAGCTTTTTTTAAAATGATACATGTCTGAAAAAATATACATTGTGACAACATGCTGTGTTGAATACTGAGGATTAAGTCTTATGCATTCCTTGCAAGGCAGAAAGGTCTGCATCTGGAGTTTTTCATTGATTTCAGATTAAAATGTGAAATTGAGTTCTGTACTAA
>NW_005054642.1:218178-255651 GCF_000277835.1 Geospiza fortis | reverse complement strand
TTTTTAAAGGCAAATCATAATATCTAAGAGTTAGAAAGAAATAACTGAGGCTTATTCTTTGCATTCTCATTCTAAGAATATGTAGGAGAGAGCTGGGTTTGCTTGAAGAGCATATTTGATTAACCATGAGACAGTTAATGCTGATGCTGAAGTGAAACTGAAGAATTCATCGTTCTGAGCTCTTGTGTCAGGCTTTATGTAAATTCAGGCAAACATGACTTCAACAGCTTAATTGCAGTTTATGATTTTAGGTCTTATTTCCTACCAGAAAGCTACACTAGAATTATATTTTTTTATGCTACAGAAACTTGATTTTCTACACAGATAGTGAGGCAAACTCTACAGCTGCAGAATTACAAAAAAAAACCCAGGCTCTAGTATGATTTGTTATTTGATTCTGGTGCTTTACTAATTATACCTATGCTCGTTTATAAAACATTTAGAATATGCCCTTTAGGAAAGTATCCATGTTTCTTTTAATGTGTTAGTTAGATAACAAACTGTCTTTTTCCTCCTCTCTAGTTTTAATACCATTTTTTCAGCTGCTCTGTCCCTACCTACAGGTATACCCATGGAAGTGTAGCTGCACAGGATTCTCCCTTTCCTATGCTGTGCTCCCATGAAATTTGTAACTGTCTCTCATTAAGTCAGATAAATGAAGGCTGCTTACAGTATGAGAGATAATTGGGAGTCTGAACACAATTTTAACTTTAACTGACCTGTGTCAGACCATTCTTATATCTTTGATTATAGGACATGGAATATCTTCAGCAGATTAATGCCTGTAATTAAAGAGGAATGTTTGAAACTGGTGAATCTGTTCATCAGTGTTTTGTTCCATGACATGGCTCCAAGCACCCTGAACAGAAAACACCATATGCTTTCCAGTAGGAATTGAAATTTGTGAGTGTATGTAGGTGCTGGTGAGTTAGAGTAAATAAAAATATGAATTCAAGTTTGATAAGGGAAACTGGCCTTGAAAACCTGTGAAGTATGCTCAGGTTTGAGACAGCTTCTGCTCCCAAGTATTACTGCCAGGTGTGTCTGGCTGTTAAAAGACAGCTAAAATTGAGTTGTAGGAATAGGGATTTTTTTTTTCTATTTTATCTTTAACAACATTGCGAACTTAAAAGTAGGAGAATTATTGCGTGAAATTGTCCCTGAAACAGAGATATATCAGATTTTTTTTTCTGGCTTAGTTCACTCCATACAACACTATGATGACTAACAGATAGCACTCTTCCTAGAAAATGTTATTGGTAAAAATGCTTGTGTGATGCATTATTTAGAGGTAGGAGAATTTACTGAGCAGAGACGTTTACATCAGCATGAATATTTGACTCTGGTTTGAACCCATTTTTAATTTTTACTGGTGATGGGATTAGACATGATCATTCAACTCATCACTGGGCCTTCTCCCACTTTTCAGAAGATAACTACAGGCCAGTTATCCAGTTCTGATGAGCTCATGAAACAGTTCTCCCTTTACCACAAAACACATTCCAGCACTTCATAATAAACTGCATATGCTGCCAGATGGTAAAAATGTGAATCTTCAAATGTTTAAATAGTTTAAAATATATGCTGTCGCCTTTTCCCCTTGTTTTTCTCCTTCCTTAAGGTTCTTGCTCACTTCTTTCCCACACCTTCCCCCATAATTTTATGACTTCACTCTCAAGGACCAATTCTTCTTTTTCCACCCCTTCACCCAGCTGCTTCTATTGCTCCTCCAACTCTTTAATTCTATTCTCTGCGTCTTTGTTTTTGTCTTTCTTTTTGCTGCTCTCCTAATTTTAAAGATTTAAATTATTTCCTACATTTTTAATCTGACATTGGAACTCTTCTTCCAATTTGTCTTTATAAGGTTCTGCATGAGTTGCCTGTTCAGAGAGAAATTAGAGGGGTGAAGTTAATACTTGGCACCTACCTCAGGTGTCCAGTGGTACATAAACAAGATTTCATCAGTTTTTGCTTTCTGCTTATGGAGATGATGTAACATATTTATTGCTAAACACAAAGCAGTTCAGTACCTTTAATATGGAAAACAGATGTGTTTTTCAGAAAAAGATTTGAAAGGCTAAAAGACCACTCCTTGAAATGTGTCTTTCTTAGGGTCTGCTCTGCCTTTGTTCTATTTGTACATATTTGTGCATCCACACCAAGTAAAAGGAATTCTCATGGTGGGACATAAGGTCACTTCCAAATTTCAAAGGACCTAAAATACATTTGCTTTGTTTTGAATGAAGTTCTCAAACTTTGGCTTTCCCTGATTATATTTTTTTGCAAAATACAGCATACCACTCAGATCTGTTTTTTATACATTCGATGCAGTGCATGCCAACTTTTACCAGTCTAAAGTACCCATCTTGGTATCAGCTTTGCAAGTCTCTTGGCATATTGGGAAATGTGAATTACTCTTTATGTGAGGAGTATTTGGAAACATGGAAAAAACCCCATTGAATTCAATAGGGAGTGTATCATATCTCTTGTTTTAGGTATGAGTACGGTGCAGTGAAGAATAAAATGCCTTGAAGATAATCTCTATCAGTGTTCTGTGAATATTTGTTTTCATTTTCATATTAATTGGTAAATATGCATTTCTGCAATGATTTCTTACTAGTTTGGAACCTGACTTGTTTCCTCTATCCCTACACAGCCATCTCAGCCTCACAAATAAAGACCTAAGTATAGCTCAATTTTTAATAATCAAACATAAATTATGACAGGAAATATTGTTTCATTTCAGCTCATTCAAATGGTTCAAAATTATTGAATAATCCAGCCTAGTTTTTAGTGATTTAATTTGACTTTGAACCTTAACAATGATGTAGGCAAACCCAAAATATTTTAGACTTTTCCCAAGCTGCTTTTATGTAGGGGGATAGAATATAAGAAAATAAAGATAGTGTAGAAAGTAATCTTACCCCTAAGGAGTTACAGCTGGGCCAATTATCAAAGATTAGGAATTGGCCTGACTTTAACAGGCCACAGTTGTAACCAATGAGAAGAAGAGTGCTATAAAAGGGTGGAGTGGCTGGTTGAGAAGGGAACTGGAGCCAGTTGGCTGCCTTGTGAAGAAGAAGAGTCAGTGCTCAGAGGAGCTGCCCAGAAGAAACACCGAGAAGGTATGAAACTTTCGCAATAGGAGACAATGGTATGGAACCCCTGCAATAAGATGACAACACCTTTATATTTCTGCATAATAGAAATGTGACATTTTTTTCCTTTCATTTTAGGACTGAAAATATGTTTGAAATCTTGTCTCTTTCTTAATGAGAAAGAAAGTCTTGATCTAGCTCTTACAGCAACTTATGAGTTTTTGTTTAATTTCTGTTTAATTGCATATGTAATAGTTGGGACTTGTATGTAGACTTGAATGGGAGTGGGGATCTTTTAGTGTGAATGAAAAGGACCTGATTCTCCTTGTTTCTGTCTTCATGTCTAGTGTCCCATCTCCTCAGCCAAATGAAGGCTGTGTGAAACCCTGACTGAAACAAGATGTTCTTTTGAGCATGTTTTACGTTCCAGAGTTATAAATTTAGGACTGCTGGATTTTTGCCTGAGGAAACCTAGACAGACGTGCAGGTGGATGTGTTGCAGAGTACACATGATGTAAAAAAGTTTTACTAGGGATCCAGCCACTATATATACTCAGTCAATCCAGCTGCTGGACTGTACTCAGTGGGTGGAATGATGCTGGAGTTGCTAGAATGCTGCAGGCCACGGCTGGGCCTTTTAGTTTACTATAGACATGCAGTTGATTTAGTGCCTTCAGATTCTCTTTATGGTCAATGATGATAAAGATATGCTTTGTGGGGTTTGATTTTTTTTTTCAACCAAATGTAGATGTTCTCTTTAGCAGAAGGAAAACCATACCCTAGGAAGATTGTTGGGCTAAAAAGAGAGCTCAGAAGGATTGGCTTACAGGCAGATATCTGCATTGCATTGCCTGATGAAACCCATTCAGATATCAGCAAATCCCACATGAGTGTATTCTCTCATAAGAGAGGGTCAAAATTTTGTGGTCTTTGTACCCTTGCTGCATTTTCTGGGTCCAGCCTAAACCCAGTTTTGTCCTGTTGCTGTAGCTGAACTTGTTTGAGGCAAGAGACTGCAGTAAGAACCTGGTACAAGGAGCCAGAGAATAAGCCTGCATCAGAATGAAGTGTTTTTCATATGAATGATGTATTTCAAGGCTTGGACAATCTGTAGCTTCCTGAACAAGTCCTTCACAGAATCTGTTTGCAGAATAGAATAAACCACATGCCTCAGGCTTTAGTTACATTGTATCAGCAATTCAGAAACATTGAGGGGAAAAAAGGGGTGAACAAAGTCACTCAAGCACTGCAGTGTAGATGGGAGTCTTACAAAGGACTGAAGGAAGTGCTGCCTTGGTTTTCTAGAAGTGTTTTTGAAGAACTGAGGAAAGAAAATCTTTCATAATAGTCCTCAAAGTGTTAATGGGCTGCTAAAATACCTCAAGGCTGACGAGAGGAAGGATAGATATTTTTTATTTGATAGCTGAAGATATATATATATTTTTTTTTACAGACCTGTGCAATTAGAAGTATTAAACTAAATAGTGTGATAAGGCTTGTAGACAGTAGGATTTTAAGTTGGCCTTTGGTGAGGAGTGGGTGATTTACCTCTTATGAAAACCCCATTTTCCAACTGAATTTTAGTGCAGAGGTTGAAGAGTAGATTGTATTTAATAAAATGCAGACCAGATGTAGAATGGAGATTGTTATATCCTATCAGAGGGTGTAAACTTTTTAAAAGCACATTGCTGTTGTTGACAGCTGTGTAGTCTGTTGTCAAAGGAGTTGACAAAACCCAACAGGACCTGCAATGTCACCTTCTCTCCCTTAGAAGAATGCCACACAATCCTGCTTCACTTAAAGATTTATGGCTAAAATCACAAATGGTTAAAATGCACAGATGGTTAAAATGATCTCTACTGATGATTTCAGGAAATTAAATGTAGATGAACAAAACTTGTCCAAGCTTTGGCAAGGCAGGGGTTGGAAAATCAATCTGTGAAATAGAGAATATGTCTGTGAGGCCAGTGAAACTCAGATAAGATGTGAACCCCAAGATCATGTGTAAGGATGTTTGAGGTGGGATTATACCTGGAAGGCCCTGTGCGGTGTCTGTGTGCACTACCTCACCACTTTCTGTGCCATTTCACGGGGAAAAACATTGCTCTGTGTCTGGCTGTACAAAGATAGCCTGCATAACATAAACTGTGACATTGGCTAAGCTCTGAACCAAATGTGAGGCAGCTATGTTTAATTTGAGAGTAGTAGCATTCTAAAGGGTCTAAGCCATGCTCTGTCAACTTTAAGAAATGCAATTTACGCCATTTTCCTTTTGAATTGAGGGTATATTTTATGCAGTGATGTCTGAAATCTTATGCAATTGAGGCTTTTCTGGTATTAGTGCTCATATTTCCCTTAGCATTTCTTTGTATTCCATGATTTAATTGAGGAAGAGTTTGGCAGAAGGGCCTGTAGTTTAATGTTACTACCCACGGAAGGTTTTAAAGGATTTGTATTTTCTAGTTTCCCTCTGAAACTTTGTTGCAAATAATTTGTAGCTGGCAAAGGAAATTTGTATGGCTCATTTCCTTCAGTTGTTGACCGGTTGGACAGAGATGTGCGAGATGGGTTTGTATCTGGGAGATGATACTAACTGTGAGGTAGTAGTTTTTCCTATCTGTAGTTTTTTCATAAGGAATTGCATCTTGTCAAGAGAAATTTTATTTGGACTTGTGCATTAGTTTTCCTCTTTGAAATAAGATACCTTAAGATTAAAGGCATCTTTTCAAGCAAAAAGGTCATTATTATAATTATCTGTTTAAATCCTGTATTAAAGGTGTGTTTTTATGGCAGTAGAATTATGTCTGGAATACTCATTAAGCATTGTAGCAGGAAAGCATTTTACTAACTAAAAAGTATCAGAGTAGCAGATCCACAGAATTGCTTGCTGGCTTGTTTAGGCTGAGCTGATACTGACCCTCACCTCAAGCTCTTATTATCTATCCTGTCTATTACGGGCATACTGCTTAATGACACCGTGCCACTTTCTTATGTGGGCTGTGTCTCAGAAAGAGAATTCAGACTTCTGCAGCTCCTAAATAAGTTTTTTTTACAAAGTGAAATAAAAATAATGAAAAGTAATGTTTAGCAAGTTGGAGGATGACAAGGAAATGCCTTTTTTTGCTTCTTGTGGCTCCTTGTCAGGGACATTTCTGTCTGGTGTCATTAACTTTGATGGTTAGCATAAGTTAATGATACTTAGCTGTACAACTAATCATCAAGTCTCTATAAAAACTGGTGAAATACATCAAGATTAGAATTCTTTTGCCTGTATCTCTGAGAAATGTTGGAGATTTTCCATAATATGAAACAAAATGGAGACTAAATCTCAAATGGAGTTTTCTTAATAGGCGAAACTCCTCAAGGAAATAGAACATCTTTAGGGCAGGAATTTTCTTTGTGAGATTGTAAAGCGAGGTATGACAATTGCTTGATGAGCTTGTTTTCTTCTAAGGATTTCAAGATACATGAATCTCCTTTTTTTGCTTATGAAATGAAATCTAAAATGCTGCTGAGGGGAAGCTCAGTTACACTGAAAACTGGAGCTAATGGGCAGCCTCCCTGCTCACACAGCACTTACTGTGTTTCTGACTTGTTATTGTTGTATCAGATGACATGGTGTTATTCTCACAGTGGCACTGTGGGCTTTAGGGAACTTTCTGGTGACTGGAAGATAAGCTATCCTTTTCTTGTTTTTTTTTTTTTAATTCAAAATGCACTTCATGCCATTAAGTATCAGAAAATAGTCTCTCTTAAAATGAGCTGCAGGTTTTCAGAATCTTTCTCTGTAATGCCACATATATTGTGGAAGAAAATCATGAAGGAGGTAGAGGAGAAGAATATCTTATTAACTCACATGCATGACCTGAACAGAAAATCATCTTTAGCACCTCAAACCACAATCTTACTCTTTTTGCACCTGACAAAAGAGTTTTTTTGAATGATGACATAAAGTCAAATCCTGCCTTTTGCTAACTTGTTTTTAATGAAATTTGCTGTGTCATAGTTATCCCTTGAGATTGCCTATGCTCAAGAATTGTGCTACTTTGTTTATACTTGTGTTGGTTTTATAAAGCTAAATAGCAGCATTATCATTGGAGGAGAGTTAACACACTTTTTCTGAGGCAGTCCTATTTAACATTTCAGGTAGTAATAATATCACTTTTTTATAACTATTGCGTTTAGTCTCAACACTAATATTCTCACTATTGTCACAGTAGGGAGCCTCAAGATTTTTTGAACTGCCAGTAAAAGCTGAATATAACTTGCTGTTTACTTGAAAAAGTCTGTATTGGAATGCTGTCCTGACAGCCATCTAGTCTTCTGACAGTATTTATTTATTTATAGTACCATTTTTTTTTTCTGTGACAATAGTTCTTGACTATCAAATCACTGTTGGAATGTGAGTAAATCCTTACAGTTCTTCTGTGCAATGATTTTGTCCTGGTTGTTACTTTTCGGTGGTAACTAGATGGATACTTTCTGGAGAAGGACTTGGGCAAAAAGGTTTGTTTTCTGAAGTGGGCAGCACAGGTCCCTTGGGAAAACCCCCTTTGCAGGACTGCATGTGGTCTGCAGCTGAAACTTGCTTTGATGAGACAAAATGCTTCTCACAGTCAGGCATGATATCAAGTTTTGAGTGACAAAGTCTCCACAGGGTAGCAGGGGGTAATGAGAGGAGACCTGTGCAATGAAATAATTGCTGTGGTCCTCATCACATACACTTTAGGGACATTATTTCAGCCAGCTTCTTGTCTGGTCCCATGGTACAATGGATAATTAGGAGCATATTTTTGTGTTTACCTCAGTGTGAAAAGAATTCAGCTGATCTCCTGTGAGGAGGCTGCTTCATAATGTGAGATCTCCCCAGTTAGGTGGAAAGCTTGCCTTGGAAGTAGATTTGTCACCTCAACTGGTGCACTGATGTAGATGGATTCACAGGCAAGCTATTCATCCTGTTAGGAAATGCCAGCAAGAAGCACCTCACCCCAAATATCTATGCCTTGAGCATGGTACATATCATGCAATTTCCACAGCTGTTGATTCGCTGGCAGCTTCTTAATGGCAGTACTTGGAAATATTGAAGTGTGAATACCATCCAGATGTGAAGCTTTTTAAAACCATACTTAATAAGAAGCTTACTGGGATAAAATATGGCTTTCCTTTTGGAGAGTGTTGAAATTTTAAGCATATCTGTTAAGGAAAATTTATTCGTTGAAAGAGAATAAAAACCTCTGAATAACTCTAAATGAATGTAGTAAATTATTAAATTAACAACTTCAAAAGAAGGATTCTTCAATTAATTTCTGTAAACTTTTGTGATGAGTGTGCTACTGGGCAAGAAGATTCTGTGAGTGTTGGTTTTCTGTTGTCTTTGCATTTTTTGACATATCTTTTTTTTTACCCTGCTTTGACATATCTTTGAGCAACTGCAAATGTAAATTGTCTTTTCAAAGACAATTTTCATCCTGATATAAGAAATAAACTTTTATGGTAAGAACAAACTTTCACAGGAATGATCTCCCCAAGAACATGGTAGAGTCTCTGTGACTAGAGATTTTCAAGATGTGACTGGACAGCGTGATGAATAATCTCATTTTAAGGTTCCCTTTCCTATGACAGTTTGGCCTGGAGGATTTCTTGAAGCCCCTTCTCACCTGAGCTGCTCTATTTTTCTAAAATGTGCTGTCAGTTATATTGTAATTGCTTTACTGGAGGCTCAGTGTTCTTTAGTTGCTTGAGTAGCAGTTAGCTAGAGTTCAAAATTTTCCATCAGACTTAAATACTGTGAATTGATGCATATAAAACTTACGTAGGCTTAGACACTTTTGTAGTTACAAACACTTTTGCTGAGCAATTGAAGTATTTTTTTTGAAGTGTAAAGCTCTGTTTTCTCACTCCTTACACTGAGTAATAGCTTTGTCCTCCTCTTGCTCCCTCGTGTAGCTTAGTCACCCAGGAATAGCGCCCTGAGCTCTGCCTCTCTGCAAGGTGAATGTTTCTGAGAGCTGTTGGTGGCTGTTCATATATGGCTGGGGAGGCCATAATTTGTAGTGGTTTTTAACTGTCTGTTTTGAGGTTGTTTATTTTCTGTAAAAGATTCACCTGTCTTTCAAATATATCATATTTGAAGAATGGCAGGAAGGCAAAAAGGCTTCTGTTGTGAAGGTGCTTTGGTGGAGAGCAGGTGCAGTTTTTCCTTATACACATTCACTTCTTCTGGCTATTAATCTTCTTTCATGAGAAGTTTCTCTCAGATGTGTAAAAATGCTTCTGCTACTTTGTACTGTTTTAAATCATGCTGAAGTAATTAGGATATAAAATGGCTGTTCCTCTGTCACCTCAACCTAGGCAGTAAAAAAACAGTGTTTACTTGCCATTTGTTCTGGCAGGATAATGCATTTTTCAAGAAAGAAAGGGAGCTGAAGAATAAAAATAAGAGTTCAAACAAGGCTACCAAAAGGGTTTCAGAGCTCTGTCTTCACTACAAAACCAGCATGGCTTATTTTAGGAGAGTTAGAAAGCAACTTGGAGGTGATATTTAAAAAGTATGTTTAGTATGTGTCATTTTCCCTTGCTGTACTCTCATCTTAATGCACAATTGCTCAATTGATTGTAACTATTTTGGATCTCGTGGCAGCCTTTAGAGGGAAAATGAAATGATAGTGGCTCCTTTTGCTTCTGTCTTCTGGTATGTGAATGATTATCTGATATAATGAGATATTAGAAGACATAGGATTAGATAATTTCAAAAATTAAATATTAATGCAAGTATAAGGTAAAATTAACTGAGATTCTGAGTTTCTGGCTGAAAATGAAATGAAGGGAGGTGATGGAAAGGACTTTCAAACCAGCAATGAATGCATAGAGCAGATATCTAAAGGGATAATGTTATAAATATTTGAAATCTGTCTTTAAAATATGAAGTCTAGTATGTGTTTTCTAAAAATTGTCTTGTAAGAATTATTACTGGTTTTCTTTGTTACTGCTCCCTCCTCCCACTATTCATGGTCCAAATTGCCTAGTATGGTACTAAAACCTGGACCTGAGCTCTATTACTTGCAGCATATTTCTACTACTCCACAGGAGCAGTTCAACGAGTTTAAGTTACAGATCTTCCAGGCCCAATTTGCATCTATCCAGGGTTGTCAGCTTCTGAGTGGAATGTTTAATTTTTGTCCTGTGTGAAAAGGAAAGTTTCTTATTGCTGAATATGTTGGTGAGTTCAGTTTGTAGGGGTTTTCATGCATAAGAAGGTCTGGTTTTCATTATTTTGCATGGGCTTTGGTATTTCAAAGCTAATACAATTTTTAATCAATTTCTAACCAGATAGTCTTCTTTTTTCTTTCCTAGAAACACTGAAATGTAATGTTTCTAAATTTTAGCATTCTCCCTGTGTGCTGCAGTTGCTCAGTGACATTATCAAGATAGCAGCCAAGGGTTCCTGAGGTTCTGAGTCACAGTTCTGCAGTAGGGTGCCAAAATCCTTACTAGACTTCCCAAGCATGCCTGATTGCAAGCTGAGGCTCCTGGGACTTCTAGACTGCCAACTCTGTGACAGAAACTCTGGCATAACTTTCTTTCCTGTATCTGGCAAACTGCGGGTGCTGGTGTCCTCTGTTAGACACACCTGGCACACTTTTCCACAACTCAGAAATCTCATTTTTGAATATCTCACAGCATGAACAGTCTGCTTGCTGTGTGCACCCTACATCTACAGATTGCTTCATTTCACCTGCAGTCTTTTGTGCTGAGAATTTTGAAGAATGTCTTGGAGAAAGTCTTCTGGCAGGAGAAGACCTTCTTCTCTGTCATCATTGTTCTGCAGGAGATAATAGGTGTTAGAGAGTACCCTTTTAAATTAATGCATAATTTGGGATGCCGGTACAATTTGAAATTCATAGTTAAAACATAGAATGCTATTCCTGGAATTGTACTAGAACTTTTTCACAAAAAATCAATCCCCAAAAATTGGGATTGAGATTTGGATTTTCAGAAAAAAAAGACTGGAATAAAGACTCATGAATATCAGTTTCATGCCCAACTACCTCTTTTGAAAACCCCCCCCTAATAAAACAGTAGTATGTGAGTAACATACATGTTTTTTAAATATCAAATGTAAGGAAGCAAATTCATACACATGAAGAAGCTCAGAAATCTGAATTTAAAAAAATAGTGGAAATAACTAGGAAATTATAGGGGAAAAAAAGTTAATTTCTATGATTATTCATTTATATAACTTCAATAATACATGTTATTACATATCTGAGTTTTATGTCTTACAAAACAACTACAGTTTTGATGTTTCCACAAGTTTTCTGAAAGCACCCTATATTAACTATAGTTAATAATTGTTTCAGAATAACAAGCATGGACCTTGAAGCAAGAGCATTATGTGCTATGGCTGTTCAACTAGCAGAACAGTAAAAAAACCCTATGTCTTTCATAATGGTAAATTAATAAAACGTGGCTGTTCATGTAATGGAGATATGCGGATTTCATTTTTCAGTCAGGCTTATATTGTTATGGAGCAAAATGGCTTGGATCTAGCATCTGTCCTAGAATTTTTTCTACCCATGCACACCAGCCGTCAAAATGCCTGGGCTCATTTCTATGTATTTGTGGGTGGAGAAAAGCTAGCAAGGAAAGTCTCCAAGCAATGTCTGTTTTTTGTTTTGCTGCTGTTATGTAAAAGGCCAAAATAATATTATGAGATCATCTGAGAATCTTAAATATGCAAATAGGGGTTACTGTTACCTAACACTTGCTGTTTACTTTTCTGTGCTTGCTTGTTAGTTTCAGGAGGTTTCTATTTTGTAGAAGAATGCCAAATTCTAGGTATTTGCTATAAGCAGCACATTTAGATTCTGTGTATTTTTAATGAAATAATGCAAGTGTAAGTTTGTGCATTTCTGTAGCTCTGTGGACCTCATTACTCTTATATTTACTTGATTAAATAAAACATTGAGTTCTCCATAAATTTTGCCTATACCCACTGTGTCAGTGAGGTTTCTGGCACCACAAGTCAGTTGGGTAATTTATGCTAGTGATGTCAAAAGGTCAGACAATAAAAATAATATATGTAGGTGAATTTGATTTATTCAGTTTATTGAATTGCTTATTTGAAATGTTTAATTGTATCTGACAGTTATACTGCTTCAAAATATGGAACAGGAGGAGTTTTTCAGTACGTCTGGAGAGCACCTACTGCCTTGATAACAAACTGGGTGTTTGCCCAGGAGTGCTGCAGGAATTCAAGGGGGAATTCAAGTAGTTAATAGCTATATTACTACTGGTGATGTGCAGTTTCTCATTTAAAGTTTTCTTGATGCCTAGGATTAGAGGATGGTTAACACAATGCCAGTGTTTAGAAAGGACTTAATATGAAATCTAAAGAACTGCAAGCCCCATAAGTCTCTGTTCTGTATAGTACAAATTACTTAAAATAGTGAATTAGTGGATAAACATGGTCTAGGTACAGTAGATACCCTTGGGAAGTGTTGGCATGGCTTTTGTGAAAGGTGGCCTGGCATAACCATTGTTCTGGAGTTTTCTGAAGGATTTGGCTCATTGTTGATGAGGGTGACGTGAATGATGTGCTGTACTTGGACATCCCATATATAGTAACAAAATCTGGTTTCATAAACCAGATGATTTTATGGAAACAAGGCAGTTAAGACCCAAGTAGGAACATCTTTTTTTTGACATAATAATCAGTGGAAAGCCAAAAATAAGAATAGTAATAAATTATTTGGTTTGGTGATGGGAGGAGGGAGAGAAGACTTGAAGGGGTTTGGTCTGCATTCTGAACTATTCAGCATATTTTTAATTGACTTGGAAAAGGGGATAGTGTAATGACAAGTTATTGTGGGAATAGGGCTATGGCTAACCATGAGGAATGGCAGAGGTATGTTAAAACATTGTCCGACTGGTTAAAGAAAGGGCAGGTAAAATTCAGGTAGATAAATATCGGGATCTTTTTACTTCCATCAATTCATATATTACATGATGGTTTCCAAGTTGGTCCTTGCTACACAATGAGTTACTGTCTAACAACAACAAACACCAATCCATCCTTACAGACACAGTCATGGAAACATCAACTTAGTGCTAAATAGTGGTAAAAGAAGGAAATAAAATGCTAGTAGTCATTAGGAAGAGAATACAGAGCAAATCAGAACATCAGGGCAGTGTTGCAGAAATCCATGATTTGTCAGCATTCTGAATTCTGTGGAGGTTTCTGCTCTTCTCAACAGGATGAGGTAAGAGTGAAGAAAATTAAAAAAGGTTTTTCAGTTGCTATCCTTATTATTTCTTATCAGGAAGCTTGTTGCTTGTGCACTCCATAAGATGAAACCACAATATTTCACCCAGTTTTTAATCTCTTACAAATACGAATTCAAGCTACTGCTTCCAAAATATGCCTATTTGATACAAATTGCAATATGAATCCAATTAATGTTATTTTCCAAGCAGTTTTTCAGGATACAGCTGAATCAGAGCTTAATGACATCAGCTGGCTAGGTTCCTGTGAACTGCAGTGGGCCTGGAATCAGGCATCCCAGAACAAATTACAAGAGGGTTTGGGTTCTTACATAACAAAGCAGCAAAAAATAAGCATTGTGCAGTTTTGCCAAATATCCATTGGATGCACTCTCCCCTAAAGAACCCCAATTCTTTATGCCTGTGTCTCAATTTATAAGGGGGGAAAAATGCCTTTTTAAAAAACCTTTATCACTCTTCAGGGTGTTCTTATTATTGCCAATATCTGGGTGGGACATTCTGGGAGAATCCAATAGCAAAATATGTAATAAGGAGTAAGATTGAGAAGGTTTTCTGCTCTTTCTTTGTGTAAGAAAACATGTAGCATCTTGAAATGCATAAAGAGATATATTGCAGAACACTATTTGCATTAAACCAGTGCTAGTTACAATCAAGTTTTTGCAAATCTCATCTACTCTTCATGTTATCATCTGCATATAGGGCAGTTTCTCAATTTTTCTATTATTTGCAATTTAAACTTGTATTTCAATCACTGGCAGGAGATATTATTTTTAATAAGTATAAGCAGATGCCTTCTCTTGCTTTTGGCAACTTTAATGGGGAGGGTGGGGGGAAGATTTGCTAATTAATGTTTTTGCCTGCTGAGACGTCTTACCTTAAGCAAGCCCTGTTTGTCACAGTTGCGTAGCAAACGTTTTGTCCTGAGGACTAATTGGCAGGCTAGATGGACTGTGACATTCAAAAGATGGAACAGAATTCAAGAAAGTGGAATGCAGCCAGAATTTTAGACACTTCTGTGCATTTAATATGAGGTGATCTCAGTGGTTTTTCATATTGTTTACAGCTCCTGGGTATTTTAAATTGCAGTGGATTCTGCAGGTTTTCTTTTATTTATTTCCTTTTTTTCCCCCCTCCCTTTAGAGTAAGCATCTGATTTAAAACCAAACCATTTCTTTCAGAAGCTACTTAATATTTTTTTGAAATTGTGGTATGATGATGGAAAATCAGTTGTGGTTTCAATATACTCACCCTTGAATGTTGCACTACATTTGGGATATTTTTTCCTCTTCTTCCTTTAGTTTACTGAGAAATTTTATAATTGGCTGTAGTGGGTTGATGCTGGCTGGATGCCAGGTACCCATCAAAGCTGCTCACTCCCCTCCACAGCTGGGCAGGGGAGAGAAAATATAATGAAGTGTTCATGAGTTTACATAAGGGCCAGGAGAGACTGCTTATCAAATACCATCGTGGGAAAAGCAGGCTGAAAGTAGAGATAATAGTGGGATTTACTGCTAACAAAACCAGAACAGGAAAATGAGACCTCAAATAACACCTTCCCCCACCCTGGTCCCTCCTTCCCAGCTCTGTCTCCTCCCCCAGTGGTGCAAGGGCATGGGGATTATGATCAGATCATTGCCTGTGCTTTCTGCTGCTGCTCAGGGAGAGAAGTCCATGCAGCAGAAGACACCTGCTGCACTGTGGGGTGCCTCCCACAGGAGACAGTTTGCTGAGAACTTTTCCAATGTGGCTTTATCTCATGAGCATCTCAACTGCTGCAACCTGACTCCATCCCACGAGCATCAGTCCCCCTCAGACTGCTGTGGTGTGGGTCACTCTTCCAGGGGCCAGTCCTCCAAGGACAGGGTGCTCCAGCCTGGAAGCAAGGGCCCCCTCTCTCTACTGGGCCTCCCACCAGATCACAGCTTCCTCCAGGGATCCACCTGCTTTGTTGTGGGGCTCCTCCACAGGCTGCAGGTGGATCCCTGTATCCCTGTGGACCTTGATGTCTGCAGATTTGTTCTCACATGTTCTCCCTGTGCTCTTCTCTGGCCACAATCAGAACTGTACAATAACTTTTTTCTCTTCTTCCTGTTAAATATGTTAGCACAGCGGTGTTACCACTATTTCTAATTGGCCCAGCCTTGGCCAGTGGCATGTCCATCTTTGGGGCTACCAGGAGCTGGCTCTGCTGGACATGGAAGATCCTTCTGAAAGCTCCTCACAGAAGCCATCCATGAAGCCCTCCTGCTACCAAAGCTTGGCCATGCAAAGCCAGTACATTAACTGATACAGGACTCTATCTGTTTAAGAAGTGCACATTATTTTACATGGTTTCCAGAGGAAGTTATTGAGGAAATTTCTCTAGAAGTTTCTGCAGGTCATCACATGTTCCTGCCTAGTATGGAGATTGTGATCTGAAGCTGGCATTACTCTTAGTCCATGTAACTGTAGTTCAGGTATAACTGGTATTATAAATACTCTGCTCCCACTGACTCCATTGTGAATACTGATCTCATTAAAAAAAATTTGAACCTTATTAAATATTTGCTTAAATTTGTGCATTCCTTTTGCTTTGTCTAGACTTGTCCTGCCACTCTCTTCTTCCTTCGTTCTCCATAGGTTTTATATTTTTACTTATCTGCTGTGTACACTGTGCAGAATCAAAACTCCTGGTTCCTTGGATTGTGACAGTGCCTGTAAACCTCAGCCAGGATCTGCACTTTTCTGCTGTGTGTGACAGAAGAGCATGCTTTTTTTTCCCTTTGGGAATCCTGACAGTTGCATCCTGGCAGTTACTTATCCCAGCAGCTATAGGCTGGGTACACATCTGGCAATTTTCCTGTGTGCTGGAATCCTGTTATATTTCGTGATAGCACATTAAGGACCAAGGAATATGAACCCAGAATACTTTGCTTTGGCTTTAATGGTGATATTGAGATCAAGTTTAACACCTGGTAAACTAAATTTGAATTTAAAAAGAACAAATTTGGTGTTCTTTGTCCTTTAAAAAAACTGAGAAAAAACCCCAACAAACCCAAAGCAAACCAAGCAAACCTGTTGTGCTAAGAATCCCCAAGCCATGAATGGAGAAGGGGTAGTTTGCTCACTTGGGGTGTAGACTTTAAATCACTTGTGCTGCCTCCAAATTTGTGCCCCCGCTTTTCAGAATACTCCTAGTGAATGCAGTAAAACAAATCTTTTAGGAATAGTTGCAAGTTAATGCAGCGATTGGCCTAAAACATGCTAGTTAAAGTGTAGCCGTACTTCCTGTTTACCTTTTCCTATGCTGTTGGCATATTTTGTTAAAGTGTAATCAATCCTTTTTATCTCCAGATGCTAGCCCTTTCAGTGTTTATAGTAATTAGAGAGCAAGTCTCTAAATTTACCTCATCAATGTCAAACAACATTGAATACCTATTGAGCTTTTAACATTATGTCTGTAGAACCTGCAATTGATGATTTTTAGGAAATATATGGGTTTTACTGTGTTTCTAAGTATTTGATTATTTGATCCTTGTTTAGACTCCATTGTGAATAGTTAGCCTGAATGACAACTTAAAATAATATAAATCATTAATAGACCTCAGATGAAACTTTTTTTAAACTGAAATATTTGCTTAAAATTTAAGGTATGGGCAAAATGTTGACAAGAAGGGAAAAATTTAATGCTTAGTAAAATGATGGGTTTTCAGTTACTAATAAGTGCTGGTATAGTTAATTTTTTGCAAAATTTTATTTGTGGAACTGTTACTTAGCTGGCTATTATGCCTTGTTGCTTTGAAACCTAGCATTGCTGACACAAATTGTATCAGCATACCTACTGAGACTACCTTATTCAGCAGTGATAACTCAGCTGTGATAACCTTGATCTATGGTTTTGTGTAGTTATGATTTTGTGAAGCAATCAGGGGCATGACAGCAACTATGTAACATTAGACAGAAGTAAGATGTGGACCAAATTTGAAAAGCTTCCTTAAACTTGTATCTCCTTAAAACAGTATTTTAAAGAATTACATGGGATCCTGTCATACCTCACATGCCTGAGTGCTTCAGCATCTGAAATGCTGGGGATTCAACAAGCTATATGTTAGAGACTGCTATGAAGACTGCTACAGCTTTGTGGATGTGTTTTAGTTTTCTTGGCCCTTTAAAAACTGTTTAGGTGATAAAGGATTTTTCTGTCCTTTAACATATTTTAATTTTCAGGTGTTTTTCTCACACCAATTTTCAGTCTGTTATTGCACCACTGCCCTGAAAGGATTTTGAGATAGGTCTTGCTTTTTAGATTGACTTGGATTATAGGTTTGTGTGCATTGACAGTAAATGAATACATTGCATATATAATGGAATTCTCTGTTACTCACATGTTTTGTTTGGGGCTTTTTGTGGATTTCCTACTCTACGTTATTTGGGAAACATGAAGGTGTATTACTCAAAGTCCTAAGTTCTTAGACAAAATTCAAAGTGTATACAGTAAAAGAAAATCAGCTTCACTTTTTTAGTCATCTGTGGGCTTTGAATTGTATGGATTTTAACATGTAATGTAGCTTAGCAAAATCCACCATGATCCATGGAAATATCAGTGGCTTTTTGATCATCAAGCCTCTTGAATACTCTTTGTGAGGTATGGAAATTTGCAAATGGCCAACAAATGTTGATCATCTGGCCTATGACTATGATGCATTCTGCCTTGTTTTCAAAAGTGTGGAGTCCAAAAAATTAGTGTTCAAGGCCTTGGAGGCTTGATTTGTGTATTTAAACAGGGATTTAACCTAGCTGAAGACAAAGGGGGCTATTGATAGAACTAATAACAATGATGTTTGTGTTAAAATGAATACACAAAACTTTTAGAAATATCCTTGTGCATTTTTTCTTGGATTGTTGTCAAAAATCTTTGGTTCAGAGAAGAAGAAAATCTTGTTTGTGTTTTGATTTTTTTTCTAACTATTAAAATTAGAAAGGCTTGGATTTTGGAATGTGTTTTGTCTGTATGTTTAAAGCAATTTTTAATTAATTGAAAGAAGGGGTAAGATATCAGTTTATCTGTATTTGTGTTCTTGGTAGGAAATGTTTGACGCTGTTCCTTCTTTCTCTTTTATCGCTTTTCCTCTTAAACCACACCATGTTGCCTCATGGTATGAAAGAAGTATTTTTTATTAATTCCTTCATTAACTGCTGAAGTTTAGCACGGCTCTCTTGGGCGAACTGAAGTTTGCTTCTTTCACACACCTTCATTTTTTGGGTGAAGTTATGAAACTCTGAAAGGTTTCTACTCATCCAGAACAGGGTACAGATGAAGAAAATCCTCTGCACAAATTTATGGGAAGGCTTTTTATAGAAAAATGAGAAATTATATATCTTAAAAATTATTCAAAAGACTGATACAGCAAGTGCTTATATTATCTCAGACATTACCTTAAATGCTTCTGTAACGTTTCAGTATGTTCTAACTGAAAGTTATATTTAGTACTTTAGCATTTTCAGTGTCATTTAGAAAATTAATAAATTTGGAAACTGTATCAATTGCTTCCCAGAAATTGCAAAATTACTCTTTCAGTTGAGGCTTCCAAGTACATAATGTTCTGAGACTAAATATCAGTATTTACTGATAATAAACCCGATAAGAGGCAACTTCAGTGGGCAAATGAGAGAAATAATGACATGATAGTGGTAGAGGTAAATTACTTAATGAAAATAATTTTTCAAGAACACCTTTGTTCAATTTGAAAAATGTGCTTTATTCAAATAAAAAAACAGTTACCAACCAGAGATGGTATCAGACTTTTTTTTTCCTTCTGTAGTGTTTTGCCACAGGCAAATGGCAGCTGATTATTCCAGTGGCAAGATTGCGTTTTCCCTAAGACAATTTCTTCTGAAACCATGCAGAATTTAGTTTAGATTATTTTCCCACCTTGTTGCCAGGAGATTGTAAATGACATGAATCGTTAATTGAAAATACTTTTTCTAAACCTTCTACTTCTGCATTATGTGTTTACATGTTTTGAAGGGATTTTTACCTTTGAATAATATAGCATGTTTTTCATCACTGGATTCAATGTGATTGAGTTTGGATATTTGATTTTGTTTTCATAAATTGGAGTTTTATTCCTGATCCTTGAAGGGCTTGCTGTGAGTTTCAAATCAATGGGAAATGCTATGTGACTATGTTTTATCTATCATCCTTTGAATACTGAAAATAACATTATCTAATATAGTGAAGTCCTCTGCAGGAAGGTCCCAGGCAGACTTCCAGGCAAGGACTAATTCTTGATAGTTAGCTAGTTACATATCTTTCCTTCAGTAATTTGATTCTACTTGTTTACGAGATATTGTGGCATGGTGAAAATGGATACAAAAGGGATTTCAGATCTAGCCCCTCCCAAAAATGTGAAAGCAAGAGCAAAAGTAACCTTAGGCCAACCCTGATAAGTTTTTTTTTGCTAAAACCTTCTTTTTGGTGATGCTTTGCAGCTCTGGGTAGTCTTGTTCAAGTGCTGAACTGTTCTTTTCTAACCCTTCTTATTTTCACATCTAGTTACTTCCTAAGATGTTACTTTCTGAATATCAAAACACAGTTGCATAAACAACTTTGGAAAGTTACTTAAGCCTGGTATCTAATATTTCCCCCTTCTTATTTAAAATCATCTTATATAAAATAAAACATGGATTAGTTTAATTATTGGGGAGTGGGGTGGTGGGGGTTCAGAGGGAGGATGTTCTCACAAACCACATACTGAACATCATGTTATTTTGTATGCACCTCTATAATTGTTTGGCATTGTCCAGTATTTTCCTGTGTGCCACAGTCAAATTGTCTCACCTGTAAGTTTGTCTATAGGTTGCTCCATCTGACTTTAAAGTAATTGTATTTCATGAATCCTTTGGAATTTCATAGGTCTTCCTTGAAGTATCAGAAAGATGTTCCTTAAGCTGATTCTTAAAATACTCCAGTTGAATTACTGAGTTCTGCTGAATGAAATATATTTAACCTCTCTAAATATATGTAGTTCTCTGATTCTGACCTGTATTTCTGGAGACAACTGTTCTGGTGGAAAGGAGTAAACAGAGGTGAGGTGCAGATGCAGAACATGGAAGTGACTGCTTCTACCAGTGTTCTTCACCTAAACTGGTGATTTTTGAAATGCAGCAGGATGTTTCAAAATTTGGTATTTATGTATTAGAGATTTATTTTGACTGTCTCTTGGAGTGTTTAACTTCCTGTGTGATACAGCAATTACATTTCACTGAACTAGGAAGAAATATATGGGGCAAGTTTTAATCCAAACAGCCCTATACAATTATGAAGCCATAGTGCCAAAACTCTAACGCTCAAAGTAAATAAGTAGTTACAAGACTGCCTTATTCTCAATTTTTGCCCTGAACCCTGCCCATCTTCAGTCCCAGAATCAGATATTTTTACTAAAGGAATTGGCCAGGAAACAGTTAATAAATAATTGCTCTTTATTTATGTAACAAACTGTGAAACCCCAGAGATTGGGAAAAACCTGTCCCACTCCTCAGGATCTGAAAGTATATTAGGAGATAAAGCCCAAACTAATTCAGAGATGTGCACGTTAACAAATGTAACTCCAGAGTTTCAGTAATTCTTTCTGAATGTTCATTTTGTAACTATATGGGTCATATATGGCTTTTTTGTAATGTTTTTGATAACACAAATTCTATAGTCTCTAAAACATCTAACCCTGAAACACATCCTAAAACTGAGACTAGCAGGTGATGCAGACTGGTATTCTGCCTTTTTAACTGTTACTGATTATATGGACTAGATCAGTACGCCTCCGAATAAATCCATAGTTAGTCAAAACCATGAAAATCCTTTGCAATTTTTTCCTTCTCTTATCTCAGAAAGGTTATATTTAAAGCTAAAGAAGATTCTGAGATGGATGACAAGTATACTTAAAGTTATGAAATGAATTACTTGCTATCAGCCCACTATTAAATTTTGCCAGAGCAGTTTTCCACTACTCTGTCATTATGAGAATTTGTGCTCATGAATTACAAAACAGCAGAGCTTATTGGTTACAGCAAGTACAGATCACTTGTTTCCATTGTTCAGACTGTGATGTCAAAGTGTTACACATTAGAAGCAGTAATACCTCACATGGGGTAAGTTTTGACTTTCTCTTGACCCCAGATAACAAATAGTAGCATTTTTGTTTCCTTTAGTGTGAAAACAGGCTTAAGTATAAAGATTATGTTAAAAATCTCCTTTCTAGAATGTGGGTGTTAAAAGAAAAATCTGCTGTTCCCATCTGCCTGGAATGTGTCTCATGCTTACCTTAGAATGAGAAAGAATTTCAAAATACCTCTGCAGTACATTCTGTTGGAGACTTGCTTTACTTTCATTAACTAATTGGAATTATATGACTTGATGGTATTAGAATTTTTATCTGTTCTAAAAAACCAGCGCCCAACAAAACGAAATGATTTTTTTGTACAGATTAGATTCAGAAAGTTTTTATTCACTGTTTTCTTTAAAGAATTTTGCAGGGTTTAAGAGTAGGGAAGTACTTGTAGTGATGTAAAACTCTAGTTCTGTCTATCAGAGATGGACATTTTTAAAAATTCCTTGAGTGGCAATGGAATGGAAAATGCAGTTCTTATGGGAAATAAATAACAGTGGAAATAATTATATAATTATATAAACAGATTCTGCACTGTATATGTTCGTGCCGGAAATATAAAGATATGTAGGTGGTGACGTGGTTCATGAGGCATTATGTAGGAGGAAAAACTGTGTTCTTAGAACTAAGAAATATGTGAAAATGGCTTGACTGTGCTCATACTGGGAATAATGTGACATGTAAAAATTGCAATAGTAAGTGTATTTGATGATGTGTAAAAATTGTTCTCTGCTTCATGCATTTTTTCAAAAATACAGTTGATTTATCTTGACTGCATCCATACTAAACTATGGCTTGGATACCAGCTCAGGAGTTGGAGAGTTTTAGGGGTTGTGAGGAAAGCCTTGAAGATAAGCCCAAGAAGGTTCCTATGAGGACATGGGGCAGGGTGAGCACACTGTGTGGCTTGTCCTTGCCACACTTGTTCTGTCTGCCCCTATCTTGACCATCTACAGCCAAGCCCCTGACTTGTTGCCCAAGATACAACTTGAAAATATTATATCCCTACCTGAGATTTATTTAGGAGTAATAAAACCTGGAAAGAAATTTTTTGGATCACAAATTATGTGGCAAGGAGATGAATACTCAAGATATTTAACAAATTCTAGTGTGAAATTAATTTTCAAACTGGCACTTGTACAATAAGCAAGTAAATATGGCAATCAATTGATAGAAAAGAAAATTAAGTTAGATATTTAGAGTGGACCTTAGGAATTATCTCAACTTTCCTGATTGTCATGAAATGAACAAAACTAAACTGCTCAGTATAGATTTAGAAAGTACATGAATTATTTTGGTCAAGTTTGTATTAATAGAGCCACATACATCGCCTGATGGGTAATATTGCTTTTGAAGTAAGTGCTGTAGAAGTGTTAGCCATTGATAAATTGAACTCACTTTTTCTTTAGGCAACTTAAATCTTCCCACATTGAATATAAGGAGTTTATCTATTAACACAATCTTAGGGGATTATGTTTGAAAGGAAATATAATTTGCACATGAATACTCAGCCTTCCTAACAGATGTTTAGTGGAAGAGAAAGATGCTACCTGTATGACAGAATGATTTGTATGATACTAATTGGAGGCTTAATTTTGCCAGACAGACAAAAGGATGCTCAGAAAATGTGGAGAAAGTTGGATCTGAGGGACAGCTGTGCTTACATGCTGGAAGAATCTTCACAGATGTGAATTTATGAAACCCAGTTTAATGGCAGCAAACCAAAGACGCTATGACTCATACAAATCGAAATCTGCTTTACTTATTCATCACTTTAGCAGGTTTTTTTTGGACATGTGCATTAGTTAACAAAAAGACATGGACTATATCTGGTTACAGTGAGTTACTGGAGCTTTGTCTGAAAAAATGCTGCTGTTTTGCCATAGAAATGCAATATTAGGGTGCGTTAATGAAATTTTAAAATCTGTAGAATATAAGAATGGTCTTTAGGAGTAGTTACTTTTCATAAACAATACAAATGCTACACTACAAATGCTCTTTCAATAACAAGCATCAGTTAGAAAATACAAAATTAGCATATACTCAAATTTCCCATCTGAGTATTCAGATGATCTATAGTTATGTAACTGGACCATGCTGCGGTCTACCTTTGAAAAAAATTCTCCTAAATTTCATAGTGGTTTATAAATGTTTTGAAGTATTGAAAATACTTGAAAATAGTAGAATGATAGAATAATATGGCTTCTGACTTCATGCTGAACAGTTTTTTTTACTGGGCAGTGGTGGAACTCAGCTGTCTTGTGGCAGAAGATTGCTGCAGCACTTTGTAAGTTACATTAAAAAAGAAAAAAAAAGTTCTATCACTGTATTGCTGCATAGACACATTTATTAGAGGTCTGCACCTGAAATTTTAAATAGCTTCACAATTTGGTTGTGCATCTAATTCCCTAGTCTTGGAATATAACCAATTAGTCCTCAAGTCAGCTATCTGTTGAATCTAATAAACTTATATGTGATTTTGGTGCCAGTAAATTCTGAAAAGGCCTCAGTCCATGTCTCATTTACATGTCCTTGTATTTTAGGTAAAAGCTAAATAGTGTAAGTTGTTTCTATTTTTAAAATTCTTGTAGTGTTCAACAGCTAATAAATTGCCATCCTGGTTTTGACTAAAATAATCAGACCTTAAGAATAATATGTATTTTATTGTCTTCTCTTTGTAAATTTTTTTCTACTAATTTTGAACTCAGACTTTTCTGACTTTCCCCCTTGCCCATGCAAAAAGATCAATTCCATTTAATTTGTTCTTATCAGTTGTAAGGGAATAAACTTGTGTGGTTTCCTGCCAGTACATATGTTTATTAACATATTCTATTCAAACATGGTAGCTAAAGGAAAAAACTAGAAACTGGCTTCCCCCAGCTGTAGACAGCAGTTAGTCATACAGGTAAGGAAATTTTCTTCAATGTGTGGAGCTTCATGAGTACTGAGTGGCCAGCACAGGAAATGAATTATAGCTAAGGTGTGCCTCTTTCTCAAATTAGTTTCTTCCATTAGCCTCTGATTCTCCTAAATTTTGCAAGAATTTAACACTCAGGAACTTTAACATTGGATAGAATGGGCTAAAACTGTCCCTTGTATGTAGGAACTAATAGGACTGAATGAAAGGGCATAAAAATATCAAGTAGGTGATATCAGCTTCATAACCTTGATGTTTTTTTGGAAACCAGCTACAACCTCTCTCCCTTGCTGTCAAAGTTAGGAGTAGCAGTGTAAAGCAGCTCCTCCCCTCTTGTCCTTGGACTCTGAAGTGGTGCTTCTGCTCTCTGCTACCAGTAAAGCCTCTTATGGTTCCCACTGGCTGAAGGGCAGAAGTGGAGCATACCTTTGACTCTCAAGCTAGCATTCACTTTTAAATGTAAACCATCTTCTTTGTAGTAACTGCTGCTGTTATTTAGTTTTCATTATTTGTCTTTCTTCCTTTACATGCTCTTCCTTCCTTCATGCCTGTCTGTGGAGCACAGGCCATTATCCTTGATCCTCTTCTTCAGTGATAAAGTCACAGAATGATTTTGTTTGTAATGATTTGAACTACAATTATTATGCCAAATTGATAATATTTTTCTATTTGAAACTAAATATTCTTGTATCCAAGCTAAATCTGTTTGTCTAACCTACACAGTCAGCTGGAATTTTAACTAGGAAAAAGATTTTTTTTTTCCTAAACTTTTTTTAAAAATTATATTAGCTTCTGGAGACCTCAGGCTAACAAATACAAATGTCTTCAGTTCAGACTGAGTGAACCTGGCCGTGTCTTCTAGCACAATATTTCCTTTATTACTTTTCCTCTCCAGCTGTGCAGCACTAATCCAGACTTTGCCAAATTATATGTGTTATTTCAATACTTTCGTCTCTGTTTTGGGAAAGTGCAATCTAGTCCCACTCATACCTTTCAAATCCTTTTTAAAATTCTGTTTGTTACTTTCACTATGGATATTTTTTCTTCATTTACATCTCACAGTCTGAGTTCTTAAAATGTTTTAGATTTACAAACCCTTTTGTCTCAAAATTTCAAAGTAGTTTATATTGAAGTCTTTCCTTCACAGCAAGGTGTTGCTACATTTTCCTGGCTGGTTAGTGGTGACAGATCTTTTTCCCCTTTTGATAAATTTTGAAATGAGGGCTTGTTTGGAAGAACTTGTTTAATGCTTAGTTAAAACTTGGGTGCTCAGATTCCCAGCATCATCTTTAACTTTTTCTGCAGTGTTTTGCACGTGCTTATCCACTCGTTTAACTTTTGTAACATCTCTTCCTTTGATGTTGTGTCACTCTGGGTTTTTCACTTGGGTACTGACTCAAAACTATCATGGGTCTGTAATTTTGTCTTGCTTAGGATATTCAGTTTGCAATATGCACTGAATTTTCAAAAGTGAATGTGTCCCTCATTTTGCAGTATTCCAAACACATTTTGAAAACTAGATTATCTAATGTTTAATATTTTTACCCAAAAAAATGCTAATTCAGAAAGATTGCCATACCACAGGCTTTCTTGAGTGGTAATCATTTAAATGGAAACAACAAGTATCACTTCACAGTGTTTGAAAATGTATTAGCCTCCAAGTTATACAAGTTTGCATGGGTGTATGTCTGATTATTTTCTTTTTGCTGTGATTGCAGTTGAAGCAGAAATACAAGTGTTGGATAAGAACAGGAAAAGGTACATATCCACAATAATGGTACTCTCTTATCAAAAATGCTAAATACAGCAGATTTTTGGCTCTCAACAAACAAGAAATGTGTTTTCCAAGTCAATAGTTGACATTAGACATAGAGATAGCATTAGAAATTCAGGTAAGTGTAATGAAAACATAAGGGGATTGAGTGCATCTGTTGTTTGCTCTCCTCACTGCCGCAACTTAATTCCAGACTGTAACTCTTTGTAGACAGGTTCCACTCAGAAAGTTTTATTTAATTAAGGTAAAGTGAGGCATAGCATTTTAGAAAGAAGTGTTGAACTTCAGGGGGAAGAAATAGAAATCCAGTTTGTTTCTTGACAAGGAACTGAAGAGATCTCTAAACATTGCAGTTCTCAGTCCTCTTACTGGCATAGGAAAAGTAAATGGCTGTGGTTATATTTAAGCACGTTACTGTAGCACAAAGTTCTTTCTTTTCATTAATCACATTATTTTGAAAATCAACTGGCAGAATATTGGCAGAACTTCACATCAAAATCTGCACTACAAAGTTGATAAGGATGTTTGAACATTGGTACAATTAAACCTAGAGCAGCTGATGCACTTACTGTCTCCCTTTCTTAGGGTTAAACTAGACACAAACAAACATTGCTGTTTATATAAGTAAGCTGGTTTTTGTTCTTATGCAGCACTTGTATATTCTCAGTAGCATATAGCCTCCTGGAGTTCTTTTTCCCCATGTCAGTTGGAAGAAATAGTTAATAATTTCTTGTCATTACAGCGCTAATAAAAACTGTTCAAAGAAGTTAGTGTAGAAGTTTCTCCGTAGGTGGCATTAACGGTGACTTTGCAAGGACTTTCTCTTGGGGATGATAATACATGATAGGAAAGGATTTCTAGCACAAACAATACTTTTGTGAGAGTAAGGTTTTGAGAGAGAGGGGGTTTAGTACACAACCCTAGACTAAAAGCTACTGATTTGTTGCCAGATTACTCAGGGATGCAGAAATATTTTGCATGCATGTTTTCAGACTGCAGAGTTTGTTTGCTGAAATGCTGTACCAAGATCTGATCATAGCAGTTACTAATTACTGCTGGTTTTGTTTGTGGGATATACCCTGCAACTTTCTATAAGCTCTATGTCTCACACAAAGTGAAATTTAGGGTCTTGATGTTTTTCTGAGGATACAGCATCAGTGTGCTTTTCACAGTCAATCAGTGTTTTTTCCCTTAAGCTTCAAGGCATTGAAAAGAAAATTTGTGTAATCAGCAAGTAACAAAGAGCTTCAGTCTCAAACAAATTGTGAGAAAGGAGACCAGGAGTCTCTATTAAATATGCAGGAAAAAAAGAAAACAACAGGGAAATTTAGTTAATACAAAATGCTATTAATTTGCTTTATGAACTGGATTTCTTTTATGCTGGATGTAAATGAATGAATGCATCTATGTTTTTCCTCCCTGTTTTTTTTTCTTGAATTAAATTCCAGCTTGTCTGCCTCAAGAAGTACTTCCCAGCTGACATTTCCCAAACTTTCTAATTGACATGATGCTATTCTAGTTAAGTCCCCATGGTAACATTTTCAAAGTCTGCAAGTGGAACAGCAGCAAGATTGAGCTATCATTGAGATGGTTCAAGTTCTTCAGGCCCTTCAGCATCAGGGAAATAGCACTATATAAAAATGTTAGTGGCATGATTTGCATTACCTTTTTTACGTAGAACAAGTACTTTGGTTTCAGACAGATTCTGGGCATTGGATGGGGACAGGAGAGAAAATCAATACCAGCTATGTCAACACTTAGCATTATTTTGAAGCTTGAAGTGAGCTAAAAAAAATTTTAGGATGAACTGCTGTGCAAGAAATAAAAAATATTTGTCTAAGTGCAATTTTTTTTAGAATTTCAGCTCCTGCAGGCATATAACTAAAACGGTCTCCCATTCATTAACATCTGTTTAATGTTTTGTTACTTAGTGTTCATCAGTAAACATATTTTTCACTTTGCTGTGCACTTTTAGAGTGTTTACCATTCTTTAATTAGGTTTTCTTACATCAGTGAAAAGGTGAAAGCTTAAATAATGTTTTACTTATGATGTAGCATGCATTTCTCCCTCTAATTAAAAGGGACTATTATTTAAACCAAGCAAAGCTATTTACAAAATATCTTTGCTTTTTCTACAAAAATGTAACAGTTTTAACTGTAAGTTCATAATGTTCTACTAGATAATAACAACACCTGCAGGAATAACAAAAGGATTTAAGCTATTAGCTTTAGGCAATGCCACAGAATTTTTAATGCTACCACTTGCAAGTGTTCTAAAATTACTGAGTAGGCCACTGAGGTTTTGCACATTCAATTGCAATGTAATTGACCCTGTTTTGAGCAGTGTCTTGGGCTAGAAATTCCAGAAATCCCTTCCAATCTCAGTGGTGCTGTTTCTGTGTCATACAAGTGTGCAATAACAAGTGAGTTTTCAATGTGCTAGCAAGGTCCTTTGGTCTGGGGTTTCAGGGAAAGGTATGGAAGGGGAGAGGCAGTGGACTAAATCTGTGTTAAGGAATGTTTTGATTGTCTAGAGCTTTATGATGATATGCTTAAGGGTCTGTTGAGTAAGGCTCAGGAGGAAGGCCAGTAAGGCAGATACCATGGTGAGAATCTGTTATAGACCCCTCAACCAGGTGAACAGCCAGATGAAATGCTCTGTAAACAGCTGGGAGAAGTCTCACCATTGCTGGTCCTCATTCACTTGGGGAACTTCAGCTTACCAGATGTCTGCTGGAAATAGCACACAGCAGAGAGCAAACAGCCTGGGGCATTGCTAGGGTGTGTGAGAGATAACTTTCTGACACCATTGATGAGAGACAGCTAGGGAGGATACCCTGCTGCATCTGTTTTCTGTGAACAGAGGGCTGGCTGGTGATGTGATGGAGGCAGTCTTGGGCACAGTGATAACAAAATGATAGATTTAATTCTTGGAGAAATAAAGAGCAGGATCACCAGAACATGGTCTTCCAGAGAGCACACTTTGGCCTCTTTAGGAGACTTGTTGAGAGAGTCCCTTGGGAGGCAGTACTGAGGAGCAAAGGAATCCAGGAAGGCTGGGCATTCTTCAGGAGGGAAATCTTAAAGGCATTGGAGCAGGCCATCCTCTGATAATAACTATAAATATATTGGTGACAAAATTAGGGGTAAGGAGAATCTCCAGGAAACACAGTGGCAAAGGCCAAGGAGCTCTATCCCATCTTTGCTTCAATTTTTAATAGAAAGACCAGTTGTTCTGGAGATATCAAGTCCCCTGAGGTGGAAGACTGGGACACTGCAGAATGAGGCCCTCACACTCCAGGAGGAAGTGGTTCCGTGCCTGTTACACCACTTAGACCTGCACAAGTCTATGGTGCAGAATGGGATCCGCCCTAGAATCTTGAGGGTGCTGGCAAATGTGTTCACTGAGCCCCTTTCTATCACTGACCAGCAGTCCTGGCTAACTGGAGAGGTATCATTTGACTGGAAGAGATGCCCATCCACAGCAAGGGTTGGAAAGAAAATCCAGGAAAGTACAGGTCTGCCAGCCTGGCCTCAGTGCTAGACAAAGTCATGGAGCAGATCATCCTGAGTACCATCATGTGGCACATGCAGCACAACCAGGGGGTCAGAACCCATTCATGAAAGGCAGGTCCTGCTTCACTATCCTGATCTCCTTCTATGAAAGGGTGACCTGCTTAATGAAGGAGGAAAAGGCTGCAAATCTTTTCTGTAGGAAGACTTTTGAGCTTGGATGTCAAGAAGGTGTTGTCATAGGAAGAATCTGTTTCCATACATAGCAATTCCCTTTTGGGGAGGAGTGATTTGCAGTGCCTTAGCATATTGGTGTATCATCCCTGAGGTGAACTCTTAGACTGTTTGTTTTTTATTATTGAAACCCTTATTTAAAACAATGGTTTTCTGCCACTTCAAGAAAGCTTCCACCCACCCAACAAAAGAAAAATGAAGTAGGCATGAGCTGGACATTGAGACAGCTCTAAGACAAAATCTTTGTGGTTGATGTTTTGTTACAGATGTGTCATAGAGTTTGAGGTAATACAAACTGGCTGCAAAGAGTTGCTTCTGTCTGCCAAAACTAAGTCATAAAAGGAGAAAAAGTTCCATAAAATGACAAATGTTTTCTTCCTACCCTTGCATTTTGCAGTTCCCCTGTGGAATGTACTCAGCTGGCATAAAAGCAGTAACTTTATTTTGGACCTATCTTCTCTCTCTTAAGCCCAAACTTGTGTTTCATAGTCACCACACTATATCAAACCTGATTCAGACTGACAGCTCATGGAGCAGAAAGCTTACCTCTGAGAAATGCTGCTTATGTAAGTAAAAACCTTACTAAACGTGCTTTCTCTGAATTAGGTCCAGAGTATTAGGTAAATTGTAGAGGTTACTTAAGAATTTATCTTTAAACTTGTTGTTCATTAACTACATGTTCTTTCACAAAATTCGTGGCTATTCTGAGTGAATTAGACAAGAAACTAGTACTGAGCAAGTGTTGCAAGCTTTTAGAAGTATTTTCTAATGGAAGCATAGAAATAAAAATATGGAAGTCTTCACACTTTAAAGTATCAAGAATAAGATTGAGTATGTAGTTGTCAAGAAAAAGCACATAGTTACTTTCTCCCAGGGAGGCAGAAAAAAATGTCTGGTGTCAAGATGATGAACTGTTTGGTTGCCTGCTCCTGCTTGATCAGAATATTGTGTATGAGTTTATTTAGAACTTTCTCTGCTGATACATGTTAAATATATGAAGCCGTTTGGGTGTTTTGTGCATTATTTTTCTTAAAAAAAATTGCTAACTTCAGTTCTTGGAGATACCCTGCAGGTGCTTTTGACCACAGTTAAAATAATTTTACTTTCAAAAGAGGAGCATATTGCCATTGCTTTTAAAATTTAATTCCTGTGACTTATAGTATACTATGCTTTTTCTTAAAATGACCATTGGTGCTAGCATTTAAAAACAGTTTAGTTCTTTCATAGTGTGACCAAAAAAACCCCAAAACCAGAGGAGCTGGGGGGCCAGGGGATAGTATTTTCTTTCTTTGTAAGTGAAATAATTAGATATAATCAGAGAGCTATATACATTGTTGTTGTTGTTTTTTAATTATAAACATACTCTTTATGTTACAGAACTGCTACTAAAGAGGAAAAGGCAGGTAATTTAGGCATTTTCCCAAATTTAGTGAATTTTTTTCCAAGCCATTAAGAGTCTCTCATATTAGGATTTCTAAGCCAGCCCCATCCTTGGCTGCTTTTTTTCATTTTGTTGCCTCAAACAGTTGTAAGTAAAGACCAAAGTGTTGCAGAGGGAACTTCTTAACAATACTAAGGGATAGATGTGTTACCTGAATCTTTTGCCATTTCTATCCTATTGTAATTATTAAACTTTTTCTAATTTGCATCATTTCATTAGGAGACTGTTGGTGTTAAAACTCACCAGCCACTCAGTAGTGCATAGCAGCTTTATGAGGTGTATCATGTTTTTCATGATACTCTGTTCTTCATTATCCTGTGTTACTTATTCTTATGCCTAATACCTGCTTCAATGCACCCTAGATATTTCTCCTGTTTCAAAGTATTCTTGAGTTTTCCTGACTTATATTTTGATTTTTTTTTTCTTTTAATAGAGGGGAGGATTCTGCTGTGATATCTCTTTGGATATTGCTATTTAATCAGCCATCTCCAAATTCCTAGCTGCACTGTGATAGGGCAGATGTTTGTTGAAATCTTCAACAATCTGTTGTCTTCACCCCATAAAGGTGACCTGCAAAGAGTAGTGTGGGGAATGTGGTTTTCCTTTTTATGAAAAAGCAAGAGCAGATTTTGTCAGGACGAGGGGAAGGAAAACAAGATGCTATTTGTAGTATTGCAGTAGGGTAATGGTCCTGAAGTGAATCATAGTGATTTCTTGGTGAAATGGTGATGGTTAGTCATGGTGAATTCTTATATGTCCTTGAGAAGGGTGATAATCAGATTCATGAGGACAGTGATTAATGTGAGCTGGGGGATTACTCCACAGGCTTAGACAACCTGCTTCAGGCTACCTGCAGATTCAATTCAATATGGCTGTGTCATTTATGCTTACTGTACTGTTGTGATATGTCAACTTTCTGAAAAAAAAAAAAAGACAACAGAACTAGGGGAATTTCACTTGCTTTTTTTATGTAAGGATGCCTCCCATTTGGGATGAAGACTATTGGCAATAATGTAAATAGGTAGTGGTGCCTCTTGGCCTCCAGTATTGACTGCAGCTTTTGGTTAGTAGTGGTTATTCTCATTGCTCAAGGAATAACCAAGAAAGAATATAAATGAAAGCAATAGCTTGTGAGCTTTTCTGTCAGTGGGTTGTGGAGTCAGCTTGGGCTGCTCTAAGTGCATCTGTGGCACTTATCTCACCAAATCCTCTTCACATGGGAGCTGTTTGTTCTTAGCGGAACAGATAATCTAGAGTCCTAAGCCTCTTTTTCTTCCTTTCAAAGTAACTACACAATTTGTCCTCAGTTTATACAGGAGATTAACTTAGATCCAAATACCAATGCCTGTCTGCAACACTCACTTTGTTGATAAGGCCTAATGATTCCTCAATTCAGTAAAAGAGCCAAAAACCATAATATGAGTCTCTGGCTAAAGGAAACAGATTGAAGAGGACTCTAGATTATATTTTATGAGTGTATTTATAAGCCTTGTTTATTTCTTTTGCATCATTCCTTTGTCCAAACAGAAGGAATCCACATTTCATTCTCCTTGCAGAAACAAAAAGGAAGGGAAAAGAAAAAAAGCAGAAACAAGTCTTACTTTCAGAATAATTGTAGGTGATTAAAATATGCTCAAATTATCTACTTTATAACTATTTAAGAAAATCATAATGAAGTTTAAAATGCATGTGCATGTTTTTAATAACTCCAGAAGAATGCTATCTGAAAATATAAAGCACAGACTTATAACAGCTACATATCTTTTTAGCTATATGTAAAGAGAGTGTCAAATTTTTTATCCTGATTTCTTGCCATCTGTGCGCTAATGAAAAAGATAATTTTGATTTCAGGATTGTAGTAACAGTGTCTTTTCATGCAACACACCTTGTTATGGAAGCTATGATGGATTTTGACTAAAAAACAATATTCAAAATGTGTCTGAAAGACATTATTACCTCAAAGTATCAATAATAAGATTCATGTGGTTAAATATGTCACTTTGTATCACCTTGATTTCATTGAGCTGATTAAAAATTGCATTTGGATTTCTACAAAGAACCGCAATAGTCTTTCAGCTTGACCCTCGCAGGTATCTAAAAGGATTTTTTGGTGTACTATGAATATCTTCAGTATGAAACCAAACTATAATACCTTGTAAATACCCACTCTACATACATTAGAAGTTTTTATGCTTTATAACCCCATCAGGCCAAATGTCCTTTTGTATGTCAAAGGTAAAGTGTTATACATGACATCAGACTTTCTCTGCTTTGGTGTCAGTAAATAAAATACTAAGGTCTACAAGAAGCCTGCCCTGTTTCTATTTTTGTGCTTAAAATGGCAAACAGACATCTCTCCTTGACCTTTAATGAGGACAACAACACTCATTAGCAGCTGCTTGTGCATCTCCCATCTCATACCATTTCTGCCTTGGCAAAAGCATGCAGCTGTGCTGGTGAGGTTTAGGTTGAGTGCTTTGGAGGCATTTCCAGCTGTGGCAGCAGAAGTCACCTGGTTCTCCACAGGCAGAATATCTAAAAGCTTTTACAAGCTGAACTCTTCCTGTATTTTTGTACTCTGAACAGATCTGCTTTGGGTGGGTCAGCTGCAGGGCTTCTCATGGCCTCCTCCCTTTCCGTGCTGTGGGAGAAGAGAGAAATGGCCTCCTGCTCCTCTGTTTGCTCTCCCTAAGCTGAAGGGACTGTTGCACTAATCAAACATTGGTAGCCAGCGGAAGCTGTCAGTGTGGCTTTTCTGATGTCTGCAAGTGAGAAACCTTGCTGACAGCACTTGCTTGTTCTTGGGTGATGGGCAATGCCTAGTTCATGCTGAGCTCTATGTATTTTGTGTAGTTTTTGTTGACCTTTTGTGTAAGTTTTCTTTGAGCAAATGATGGCAAATAAAATTGTCTAGCAAATGACTTAGAGCTAGATAGCACGGTTATATTGTAAGCAGTTCAACTGAAACAGTGAAAGTGATAAAATCAAGCTGAATATTTTCCCCCAGTGCATTTTCTGTTTCATAATTCATGGTAGATATGACAAATTGGGCTATTAGCTTCATATCCCAAAGCTTCAAGAAATATTTTGCATGTGTTGAAACTAAGCTTATATGCAGATCAGGCTTAATTATTCTTCCTACAGTCCAGACTTTTGTCTTCTCTAGGACTCACAGAAGACTATGTAACCACATCTAAGAGTATTACAGATTTTGTTTGATAACAACAAAAAAGCAGATATGTACTGATCCTTAGACATATGTATATGAACAATAATTCATAAAAGTGGAGTTGCACCAGTAGCTTTTTCTATCAAATCTATTCTATTCAAATTATACACAAATGTTACTTCCTTTTGATTTATGAAGTCTCTCAATTTATGAATGTATTGTTCAAACTTCTGAAAAGTTGAAAATACCTTTTGAATCAAAATGGCTATTTTGAAAAACACTCTGAAATTCATTGTTGAAAAATTGTGTTTAATTCTGACTCCTGCATGTCCAGAGAATGTTGAACAAAAACTCAGTACTGCCAAAAAGCACTAGAGCATTAGGCTGGAAAAAAAACTATGGAGTTGTCAGCTATGCCTCACTGTTTTCAGTTAGTCTTTCATCTTTTGAGGTGAGGCAAAAATAGTACAATGTCACGTTAGTGTCTGAAAGGGAGAGCATGAAGGCAGCTAGGCTGTGCAGTGCTGGCAACCCAGATTTTGGCTTTGCTTGGTGTTTGTAATGATTAAATGACAGTTTATGTTATTGTTGTTTACCAGTTTTTTATATCTATGCAATGATAATATGATTATTTTATGCAATTGTGTGTAAGTAGATTAAAGCCAAATAATAAATGCCTTGTTTGTGGAAGAAAACATTATATCTTTGCGCTATTCAATTTATACTTAGCTTAGCCTAAGAGATTTTAAAATGTTCATTGTTTGTGTTTTGGATGTTCTTTCATTTTTCAGAGGTGAACATGGTGCTTCTAAATCATCAAACTCAGAAATTTAAAAACAGAGTACATAATTTATAATCTCATTCACACATGTTGGTGTCTTTCAGATGGCAATATAATCTGGAAGAAATTACATGTCATTTTTTTTGCTTGAAATATGTTTTGGTAAGTGACATTACATAACAATTCACAAAGAGAAAGTGTGCTGAAAAAGACCTTTTTTTTTTCATAATAAGGATCAACAGAATGGGAACATTAACATGAAAAAATCAAGCTCTAGGTAGAATTTTGAAGGGAAGTTCCATCATGGCCTTTTTGGTTTCTATCACTTTTGTATCTGCCTTAAAATAAGGTCTGCAATATTTCATACATGGTTTCTTGTTAATGGACCATGTATAGAGCATGTGCTAAGTTTAAGGTATATTTGCACATAAAAAACCAAAGAATGAAATGAAAGATTGAAAGTATGAAAAATAAAGAATCTCCTTTGTAGTGCCAAAAAACCAGTAACATAACTGTAGCAGCAAAGCCTTGTTCATTGCATGTCCTCTCAGTCACGCATTTTGAGATTTGTAAAAGGAATTTCTGAGCCTGTTTTCTGTGTCAGGTTTACCTTTTATGATTGGTACCACCATTCTGGCAAACCTTGGCAGAGCACCTTGCTTCATGCTTCATCTTCTGCTTGCACAGCACGCACACAGACCATACATAAATGTGCAGCTCATGTGACTACCTGAAAGGTGCTGTAAAATTCAATGCAGAAGCATTAGAAATATCAAAAACATGTGTGTGCTGAATTAGATAAGAATCATTGAGAGAACCAATTTGAACGATGATATTAAGCATTAAGCTATGACATAGGCTTTCCTTCTTCAACTCCATCACCTTCAGCACAACATCTGCCAGTAATCCTTTTTCTCATAGGCATAGCAATTGCTGTGTTCTAGTGAAACAATGGCTGGTTGCATTTGTAACATACCAGCCCTTGAATCTGTGATGGTTTTCATGGACCAATGAAACGGTGATCACTAGTAACCCTCCTCCCCTACCCCCAAATTACTGATAAAAATGCAAATTTATTATACCTTTTAAATATTTCAGTTTGTACTCTCTAAGACAATCTTGCACCAAAAATGTGGTGATATTCTCAATTATCTTAATTGGTGTAGGTTCACAGCAGTGAAGAAACTCTAGAGGCAAAACAATAGAAAACAGTATAAATATCTACAGATTTGTCACAATACTCCAAATACTCCAGATGACACTATCTTAGCTTTGTCACTGAGCTGATGGAATTAGCATGCTAATCACATTAAATGGAAATGCCTTCATGGATGTTTTTCAAAAGCCTCAGTGAGGTTTCTAACTCAGTTAAATATCAGTGCTGCTTTTGTAGATCAGGTACCTCACAGCTCTGACCTCAGATGACACACTGGCTCAATCTGAGCTTAAAAAAAGTCACTCTTGGGGGAACCATTTGACCATAAAAACAAAGCAAATTGGGCAAGTAGAGGAAAGTTTTGCAACTGTGGTGCTCTGCTGCAGAGTGCTGTCTTTGGAAAGAAATATTTCATGCAGGTGTAAATGGTTTTCTGGACTTTTCCATTGAGCAAGGGAATGAGAACAGGCTGAATATCAGGCTTTGTCTGTGAATTCCTCTTTTTAGTTTTGATATGAACGCGTGTTTGTATCCCACGTCACCAACAAATTTGTGGGAGGAACAAAGTAACTCTAACTGACAACGGCACAATTAGAAATGCAAATGCTTTAAATGCTTTTGCATGTGAGCTACCTTCATCCTCTGAAAGAAAACACCTTTTCTTCTCTGGAGTTTTAGGGTTAGCAATAACAAAATAGCATTGGTGGACTAATTTCAAGCCCACCAAAGAGCCTTTACACTGGTAATATTTTCTTTTTTAATAGAAGGGAACTTTAAGTCTGTGTAAATATGCAGTCATATCCACCTGTTCTGCCTGGGCTTCTCTGCAGGCTGCCAGGGAATCCTGCCCCAGTGCAGATGACACAACTTCTCTCCTTCTGGGATGACCTGGGTATTTCCAGAGCTGTTTCTCACCCTTTTGTCCCTCATCCCTTGTTGCTCTACAGGCATTTTTTGTCCTT
>NW_005054642.1:216843-218168 GCF_000277835.1 Geospiza fortis | reverse complement strand
TCTTTCCTGAGGTACTCTCTGGGCTGGCTGTGGGACTCAGCAGGGCCCTGCAGTGGGATGGTTGGAGCTGACTGGCGTGACCTGCTCCTGGCAGGGGGCAGCTCCTGTCTCTCCTGCAGCACCCTGGTACCAGACAGGGACACCCAGAGCAGAGGTATTCTTATGGTAGCAGAACATCAGCTTCTGTTGTCTTCTGTGATTCTTCTAAAAAACAGCAGTGAGAAAGGGATCTGCCATTTCAGTCATGGCCACAGATGGCAGACTGGGAGTGACCGAATGGGGGTACCTGTGCTCTCCACTTCATGTGTGCCTGCTGCACTCCGTGAAGTTTCCCTCAGGCTTTGCGTGGTGTGACTTTTAGCTGAGTGGCACTGAAAAACAGAAATCTTTCAGGGTTAAAAGACAGGCTGAATGATGAGAGCATGGGCACTGCTGCTGTGAGTTTGAGTGTGGGGAGGACATCCCTTAGGGCACAGGACTCTGCTGCAGGCTGTGAGAACACCAGTGTGTAGTGCTGGGCTCTGAAATGCCATCCTCAGCCTTGGCTGAGTGCAGCCTGGGCAGGAACTGTGGTCAGCAGTAATTTTTAAGGCATATATGGTTACAGTGTCAAGTAATTGTTTCTCAAACTTGAAGCAGCTTTATAAAAAGTATATTAATTGCTCTAAAATCCCACTGATCCCATGACCTCCAAAAGCCTTGAAAAAGAGGTTTTCTTACCTACTCTTTTTGCTCTCTTTTATGTGACAGACTGATGACTCATTTATCTGTCAGCAAAACTACAACATCTGAAACTTTAAAAAAAACCAATCCATATGGAGCGCTGTGCCTAATTACGGCAGTTACTGAGAAGCTGATAACACTTAATAACAATAAATGGTAGAAACATTCAAATTTCAAATTGAAATATTAATGCAAAGACTGTTTTGAGTTACGGTTTACTGAAGTGTTGTACGTCTTCATTTCATAAAACTTGTGTTTAGACTCGGGTAGAAAGCTGTGGTGGTTTGAAATGGACTGGCAGCAGGACTGAGATCTTGGCTTGAAGGGCTTCTGGTAGTGAGATAAAGACCAGGAGGGGTTGAGAAATTAGAAGATGAACAATTCCTGTTTCTTTCTTCTTGGTGTTTGTAAGTGTAGGCATGGTGATACATGCTAACACCAAGAATATAAAAGGAAATTCTCAGAAGCCAAGGCATTGCTAAGTTGCTCACTATGATGGTATACCCACTACCTCCTCCCTCTCTTGTCTTGCCTGCTTGAGTACTAGATATCAGTGGTGGTCTGACTGGCTGTCTCCGGCTTGAGCTGGATGCTGGGAAGAT
>NW_005054642.1:184436-216827 GCF_000277835.1 Geospiza fortis | reverse complement strand
CTGAACAGCTGAGGGCTATGTGCCATCCAAACTACAGCTGGTACATGAATGTAACTATAAGCAAATCGTCTTAGTCCATAAATAGTGGACAGCCCAGGGCCTGCTCAACTTTTGTGCATGGCAGAAGGCTGCATGCCAGGATCTTCCCTTGAGCTGGGACACCTCTCAAAGTTACTGCTTTGGGCTGTGTCAGTAAGTGAATTGGGAATATATGCACTGAAACCTTGAAATCTTTTCTAAGTGATGTAGAGAATTGACTGTACACATATTTCTTTAGACATAACCATTGGCCAAGTCTGGGATTAGGCCTGGATCCAGCATACCTTCAACTCCCTCAGTTTAGAGATTGAGGGGGGTCCGTTCTCAGTTTTGTCTCACTCTCTTCTCTAGAGTAAATAATGAAGTGTACCTTGCTATTGAGTCTTGTTAAACCTCTGAGACATTTACTACTCAGCTTTGTTAAATTGCTGTTTTATATCAACAAACTTCTGCTTCTCTCTTACAAGTGCAGTGCGTCACTCCATCCACGACACCCACGCAATAGAGTATGTGCATCCTTACAGGGCCTCTTGTAAGGAGCTCTTGTTTTGTTACCATTTTTCTCACAGCAACCCAGCTCATTGACAGCATAGTAAGTGAAGACCTTGTGGAGTAATTCAAGGTCTTACATACACAGATTTTACGATTTAATCAGCATGTATGATGTGGCTACAAAAAGAAATGTATTCATATGCTATCTTTGAAACAGATTCCTTCTTCTGGATTTTGGAACTATTAGGTTCTTTGATAGAAGCTAAGCAGTCTCTTCCTGTTTGGGTTTTTATGAGTAAACTCTGTTTAAAAGAATTTTAATATTTGAATTATTTTATTAAAATTTGTATTGTAATACATGTTAATAAATGCTTTATATTATTTCTAATTTTTTGATATTGTGTATAATCACGTATGCATAACATATATAACCAAACCATGGCTTGTGGTGAATAAACTGTCCATATGAATCTGAATGTGTATGTTATAGAGAACAGTTAATGTTGAAATGTAATTGTATGAATAGGCAGAAACACAGTATTGCCACTAGCTTACACTGGAAGTCTCTTTATCACGTTGTGTTTCCAACTAAACTCCTATTTCTTTCAGTCTTGTTTGCACAGAAAATGCAAGTGTACCTGTAAAGTGCTCACTACTATGTAAACCCTAGTGGCCGTGGGAATTCCAAATAAGCATTCTATCAATATGTTTCTATTTCCATAGCCGTAGTGAGGTTTCTATCTGTTCTTTTGAGATCTTGGTATGGAAAAATTTGTCATATGTCAAATTACAAATGACACTGTGCTTTGGATTTTATTGGTGGATGTTCTCTCATTCTATCTGCTGAGAATTCTGTGACAGAAGAAAAACATGTTCTGGTGTTTTAGGTGAGTTCAAGAAAAAGAGGCAATGTAAAGGTATTAAAATGCAGAACTACAAACAAATGAATGTGAAAGAATACCTCTAGTCTTTCTGCTGATTGCCTCCTATTGTCATCAAAGAATTGGCTTGGATAGAATCAATAGTTTAAATGGATTAGGTGGTGGCGCTCTGTACAATGTCTGTTTATTTGGAGCACATTGCTGACCAGGAATGCAAATTTTTGCCCCACAATCTTTTTCTGACTACTGTCACTGGCTGAGCCTTCTGCCTGAAATAAAGTCAAAATCAAATATTATTTTTCCATTGATATTAGTAGATATGATGTTTGCAGCTACAACCTTGACAATCTAATTATTCTTTTAAAGCTCTGAGATACCTTGACCCTCCTTGTGAAGCAGGGCAGAAAACAGGGAGTCCTGGGTCTGTCTCTATCTCGCAGGGGAAAGCATAGCATTCAGGTTCTGTAAAATTGAATGGCGTCTGTTTGGAAAAATCAGTAAAGAAAATTTGAAATAGTCAGGTTTTTAGTATGCAGAATTACTCATAGAACCTGTTGTCCTACTAGAGTATTTCACCTTCATTGTAGAGACCCTGTTTGTGTTCCCCCCAAAAAATTATAGATTACCTTTGTCACAATAAGTGATTGTGACTGGTTGAAATTCAGAACTCTCTAACTTAATTTTACCAATACAAAAAAAAAAAACCAAAACTTGAAGTAAAATACTCTTCTTTTTAATTTTCATAGTTCTGAATTAAGAGAAAGTGTTTTTATAGTATATAAACTATTTAACACTTTATATTGCTATTTAGCGACTTACTTTAAATACAATGGAATTGAAATTTTAAAAAAAGTAAAAAAAAAACCCCAACCAAACAAAAACCCCCTTTTTCAACAGAAGGAGCAGAAAGTGGGAAATTGTTAGTAAGAGGAAGTGCTCAGCTTTAAAAAGAAATACAATATTCGCTGGGTTTGTTTTATGAAAACTCATTCTTGGTAGCTGCATCTTGAGCTTAAGCTTGGTTTTCTTTGAAATTATGCATCAGGATGCATATTTTTTGTACTAGAAAAACATTAAATTTTAAAATATCTTTTAAAAAATATTAAATGTCTGTAAATACTGTATGCACTTGTTTCATCTTTTGATATCGTCATATTGAGATTATCCTTCTGTAAATGAGCACAAACTCTCTTAAAATTTTGTGAGTATATATTTGCAGGTTTTGGGAAATGTGTGAAGTGCATGATTTTGTTTCCAGGTGTACCAGCTTGCTGTTTCCTTTCCCTTTCCTTTATTTTCCCTTTTCTTTTAAGGATGATCTCTTTAATAACTTGGCTATAAGAAGGTTGTGGTGTGGAAAGAAAGTGAATGCAACAATTCATAAAAAGGCCTGAATTAGTACAAAAAATGGAAAACTTAGAGCTTGAGACCTGAACTGAAATGATAATTTCCTGAGAGCATTCATTACCAGTACTAGTCAGTTCTTTGTACTTAGGATCCTGAGACCAAGCCCTCCATTAATAATAATAATAAAAAAAATCACCTGAAGTTTTTTATGCTATTTTTTTTGGTAGTTTTTTCTCTCTCATTCTGAAGTGGTGCATCCTGCAGTATGTGCACTCCATAGTGTTCATTAGCTGGCTCATCATCTGGCAATAATAGATTTTTGGTTTTTTCAGGTGCCTAAAAGAAACTGCAGAAATCAGTCTGCATAACTACAAAATCATTAATATAATGGGGTTGGAACAGAGCTCAACCATCTGTCTACAAGTAGCTGTCTTAATTTCAAGATGTTGCATGGGAGATATTTCTGTGTAGTTTACAAACAAATTATTGTTCTTGATTTGAGGATGTCAGTTATAGTATCTACCTGATAAATCAATGACATGGGGGATATGTACTGTGGGAGCCTGACAATGTCACAATTTGAATTTTGGAGGGCAGAGAAGAGTTCTGTTTGGTGTTACTTCGGATAAAAAGGGCTGAAACCTTAGCTGAATTCAAGGGTGTATTACCAACAGCCAGAAGGCAGATGAGAGGGCAATGAGAGTTTGAAAGGAAAGAAGAGTAGGTTCATTTGGAAAAACAGAAGGCACAGAGAAAATGTTGAAGTTGATGCTCAGATAGGTAGTTGCACACTTTTATATGGAACTGTTGAGAAGATCAGCTGTAAATATTGGGGTTGAATTGCATTGTACAATAAAAAAATATCCTGCATGTATCTGATAATAGCTATGAAACCTTGATTCAAAAATTTGGAAGAATTGCTATATGTTATGGTAGGAATTGATTTAACTTCCTACCTGAGCAAGCATTCCTGTATTGCTATCACTCTTAGTTCAATTACCTTTAATTGATTAAAAGAGTTTATGAGCCAAAATTAAATCCAAAAAGAAATTTGCATACTATTAGGTGAGAGGCTCTGCTGACAAGCACAAAAGAATTTATGAATTTTATAAGCCCTTAACTGCCTTGGGAATAATTCTTTATTATGACTGAAATAAAAATTAATTCCATGGTAACATGTGCTGCAGTATAAGCACACCATTTTTTAGTGGGTTTTATTTTATTCTTTGCACTGTTATTTAACAGTATCATTTGATCAAATAGCTTAACTAATGAGCTGAACATTGAGCCTTAAAATAAGAAGGTATTTTTAACTGATAAGCTGCAAGTATAATATATGCATAAAAATCAATTACAATATATGCAAAAAAAGGTAAATCTCATATATGCAGATTCAAAGCCAGGACCAACAGAGGGCTTGAGTATTATTCTACTCAAGGAAGGACAGACAGGAGCTTCACTATCTTGCATCTTTAAGCAACAGTAAAGTCTTGAGTGGTCAGAAAGTAATAAAATATGAATAATGTAGGTGGAGTTTATAGAAATTTAAAATCAGTTTCAAATGGAATCCTTTCTAATTTTTTGTATGTGTGTGTGACATTTGTGTGTGTGATTTGAGAGAAGGATTATTGAATCAAAAACTCCTCTTGGCACCTGAGCTGTTGAGGCTGGTATTACAGATACCTCTTGCCGGTAGGAGTAGAAGAATGATGGAAACTATAAAAATGCAGATGTTTTCTACATTTTATTTTATTCCATTTCTTTGAAATTATGGCAAACCTCTTTTGAATTCAAGTTGATTGTCTCAGTCTTTGTAGTCCATGTGTCCTAGGCCAAAAAATTAGATTGCTTCAAAACATGGGATGGTGGTTGCAAGAACTGATGAACACCACAAGAAGGAAAGAAGTTTGACTTGCTTATAGGCTATCCTTGTGAAGCATGGATTAAATTTATTGCTTTTTCCTGTATTTATTTCATAACCCTTACCAAGTTACTAATAGTAGAGATGTATTGTAGATGAATGTGATTGAGTTATGCCCCCACTGTCTTGGGGCTGCTCGCAGAGCACAGACCTAATCTCGAACTGAAAAAAGCTGTGAGTCTGGCTACGTCAGGTTCTTGCCTTTGTGTTCATGTGGCTACTTGGCTGCTCCTTACTGCAGAGCACAGGCAGGGCATGCTTGTGTTTGTGTGGAGAATTTTGCCTAGGTACATTCTCTTTCTTCAGTGGCTTATCTATAAAACACAGATATCATTTCTCCATAAAAGGTTGCTCTGAGGAAAAAGGAAGTGCATGTTGTGAGGTGATCAGACTTGGTCACTGCTGCCAAGATTGCCCCCCAACCAGTTTTTTCTTGAGAGGCTGTGAAGCTCAAAAGGGCACTTGCCTTTCTCAGATTATCCATCATCTCTGTCAAAAAGTTGCCATCAGTGCCCTCCAAAAACCTTCTGGAACAACCAAGATCTCCAGCTCCTCCTGCTTGTTTCTCTTGTCATTTGTGTTGGTGTACAGGCACTTCAGAGAGGCACCCTGTGTTGATTTACTAGGAGAGGCAAGATAGTTTTCCTCCTTGTGCTCCTATAGGCACATCCTTACTTAGTGGACATGCTTCAGGTGGGCTCATTTTAGTCCTGTGCTGCTGATTAGGAGGACTCTTGCGTCTAATACACCCCAGACAGCTTTTGTTTGCCCATCTGCTCCACCACTTCCTCGCTTGATTGTTGATTGTCCTTTTGCATCCCTTGTTGGTCTTGGTTTGTAGCAAAGATGCTTTTGCCTCATTTAGTCAGAAATAACTTGAAATAATTATACTACTGTGTCTGGGGATAATATGGATTTGAAACAAAAATGTGCTATTGTAGAATTTTTTCAACATTAGTAATATAAAATTGAATTACTGGATAAAGAGCTAAATGATACATTTAAAAAATGTGTTACTTAAAATAGCTTTTGAAGATCTGGTTTGGTTCTCAAAGACTTTGGGATGGGGAAAGGATGAACATATGATAATGTTCTGAGATCGAAATATTGAAAACATGGTTTTTTGTCTGTGCACTACATAGCATGCACAGCTATGTAGGTTCTCTTCAAAAAGTGTTTATATTTTTTTTCACTGATTCATTTCATTATTACTTGATTTCATCATAAAACCACTACCTCATTTTCTTCCTACCTCATTTTCTTTCTTCTTCTGTGTCTGAACTGTTTTCAGTTGAATGCACAAAAGACACGATATATGTAACACTCCTCTGTCATGCATCATCCTAACCAAGCCATTAAATGGTTACTAAAGCTCTCAAAAGCAGTCACACCCTGCCAAACTTTTTGCAGTGAAATTTTGAAGATACCAAAGATGAGAAAACATGACCTGAATTGGAATAATGTGTTTAAAATAGTATAGTGCTATGCATTTTTAATAACTGCAATTGAAGTTCTTGCAACAGCACTGAAAGCTGTGCTTTGCTCCCAGTATAGGTAATATAAAAATCGTTTAAATTTTAAGAACTCCCATTTGCTGCAGAAGTTGGAGCAACCATCTATTTTATTTGTCTAAATTGAAGTTGTGCCTCACAACTCATTTGTGTACTCATTTCTTTCTTTGCCTTAAACCTTTTACCTAATGTAATTTAATTTTTTAGTTTGTGTGTCACACGAAATATTAATTCTCTCATACTTCTTTTATTTTGCCTTTCATTGATCAGTAGAATCACAAAAGGCTACTGAAAGGGCGCTTTAGGGTCATCTAGTAAATCTCCCCTGCCATGGACATGGATGTCTTTCACTAGATCACAAACCTGTCTATTTCTTTCATATCTGTCCTCTACCTATTTGGTAATCTTTTTCAGTGCAGATGTTTAACCCCTTCCTTCATGGACCACATTCCATAACTTAATTTGTTCTTTTCCACACTTCCCTTTTTCATCACTACATCTTATCTAGATATAAATATTATTTCTGTATAGTCAGAAGATGGAATGATCCTGTTGTTTTTACTTCTGCAAGTTAAATTTTAAAAATCTAGAGAAGTTAAAAGTTTTAAATGCTGTTAAGTTTGTAATCAATGTAACAAAACTACCATGAATATTTTAATTACATAAGCCTTGCTGTAATGTCTGAAGTTCTAAAATAAACTTCATGTTAATCACTTATTAATTATATTAATTTCATTTTTAGTGCTGGAGTCATGGATTTGATGGCATCTGAGAAGACAGTAGGAGAGCGTTAGTGAGGCTAAGAGCTAATTATTGTTTTATGTATGTGCTTGGCGAGGATGCAAGAGAAAAGGCAGCAAAAGCAGTTTGGTATTGAGAGCAGCCCTGGGGGCATTGCAGTGTCCCAGTTGCCTCCCCGTGAACTGCAGAGGGACTGGGGTGGGGCCATCCTGGTGCTGTGTCCCCACTCAGGCTTCGGGGCAAGGCCAGGGAGAGCTCAGCCCTGTTCTTCATATGGATTGCAAAATGGATTTCAATGGATTTCAACAGTGTGGCTTACTGCTTTGCCAGTGTGAAGAAAAGCTACTTTGGGTATGAGTGAGGTGTTCTGGCGCAGTTATTTTGTAGGATTATTGGTTTGCCAGCAACAATATTCAGTATTTATAAACTATGAGAATTACCACATGTTTTTCTATATTTTGGCACCGGATTTATCTTTTAATTTCTATGTTTTTAAGGGCTGTCAAAGGATATGCACGGTGCTGCTTTTGAGCTGTTGGTAAAAAAATTACAGTTTTACGATCTGGTTTGGAATAGATAGTCCTTGGAATAACTTGGACCCTAAAATAAAGTCTAGATTCCTAATTTTGCTATGCATACTGTGGAACAAATTCTGATTCACACTTTCCAGTTGCGTGTTACAATTCCTTTAGATGTTTTAGAGCATGCAGTGGGGATGGTCTCACAGGATAATGAGCCTAACTGACATAATAAAAAAGGAAAAAAAGCAAACCATAACTGCCCCCTTTTTTGGGTCAAATTGGTCTCACAATTATTCCTAATGAACTTTCTATGTCTGGGAATATCTCTCATGTGTTTTATTTGGAAAGTACAGTTAAATGTGCAAGTGATTACTGTGTGGATTCATAAATAAAACAAAAATTTTGGAATTTTAAGTCTATAGTTTAATAAGAAATCTCAAACCAATACAATATTCCAAGATCTCCAATAAAGCCATTTTGCGTCAAATTTTTAAAGACATGCCCACAACTACTATGGTATATGGAGAATGGACTACTGCTTAGGAGTGAATGTATTAGACTTCAAAGATCCTATCTAATTATCTTTAAGTAGGATTATGTAGGAAAAAAAAATCCTAGAATTTATAAAATAAATTACAAATAAATTATAAAAATAAATTATAAATTTAGAAAAATAAAAATCAAAATAAAAAGAAAAAAATTGTAAGGGTGTGTATGATGACCATTAACTAAAATGCAAATCTTCACAGTTGTAGAGGAGATGAGAAGATAATGAATGTGGATCTTTCCTTTGCCCTCCTTGTGATTCCCTCCTCTCTTTCTGCTTTGTCTAACACATAAAAGCCTTTTAAAACTATTTCAGTGTACAAGTTATTCCTTATGTTTCTCTTGCAGCACCATGTACTGCAACAGGATGTGATAAGGTAATGATGGAACAAAGAGGCATACAGTAAACAAATATGTGTCTAAACATTCTCCTTCAGAATAATGAACTTCTCAGCTAAGTTTAACATATTAAATGCATTCAAAGCATCAGCATCTAAGACGTTAAGTTAGTTATAAGGGGGGACCATACAGAAATACAGTTTTGTGGTTTTGTATATGGAATGCAACATCTTTGATTTAATTTCTGGAACCTTCTAAATAGTTTAGCTTTTGATAGAAAAGGAGGACATATGCTGTAACAGTCGTGAAGTACTTAATGTTTAGAAGCTCAATACCTGCTGATGTTAATATTTATTCCCAAAATACCAAAGGAAATGCTTTCACTGACTACAGTAGACTTTGATTCATGTCTCTGAGAAGACATAGGGTATGAAAAGTGTCAGGACTCTGCAGCTTTCGGGAACAGAAAGAAACTCCATTCTGTTTTAAAATCTGTATGCTTCAATTTTATCTAGCATTACAATGCTCCAGCACAGCAAAAACTTTAGAAAGTTTATTATTTAATGTTTGTTTCCTTAGTAGTCTTTCACATTTCTCAGCCACTGGAGGTTACAGTGACTTGCCAAAGGTCAGTTGGTAGCAAAGTGGAGAAGAAAACCAAGGATTCTCAAGTCCTCATTAAGCAATTTCTGTGCTAAATGTGACTTGTTTTGTTTTTTTCCAAATGCCAGAGGAATCTTATCTGTGTGTGGATATTTTACCTTTCTCTGACCTTATTTGAAGCCATTTAAAAGAACAGAATTAGGGTTTTCTGTATTTGTACACAACATCTGCAGCCCCTTAATTTTTCCAGGTAACGACTAGTTGTCTAATGTATTACCTCTTTTCAGCCAAAAGTAGGAATCTCTGGTATCTGCTTGGAAGATGTAGATGCTTGCAGACTACCTCTGTTTATTATATTTTAATTTATTACTGTGGAGATCACTTTCACTGTAATCACTCTGTATAGGAAAATATGGGGTTTTTTTTAGTAAAAGTCTCATTTCTTCTAGCAATTTTTCATATCTATTTGCAGTATGAGACAGGTCATTCTAAATGTTTCCTTACACAGATACAGGATTAACTGAAGTAGAGCTTCAGTTGTTAAATCCGGTTACTTTCCATCCTTTAAACTGGTAAAACAGATAAACTCATGATGGAAAAAGTCTCTTTCAAAAGACTTGTAATTTTTCAAGTGAGAAATGGCTTTATTGCAATCAAACTTTTCTGTTCTAAAAGTAACTTTTTATGAAAACTGTTCCCATTCATGCTAACGGTTTGATCCAACTGGATCTGTTACAGAGATTCTGACTTTTCCAAGTATTCAAATTAACCAACTACATATCAGTTGAGAGATTTGAGGCTGAGTTGAGAATGTCTTGTCCACCCCTCCAGAAAGGCTGGCAGAAAGGTGGCTATGGCATTCAAACTTCCAGTGAGCATTATGTCATGTATACTGCTCACTGCACCAAGTAACTAGAATGAGTTTGTCCTTCTGGCAAAATAAAATTTGACCAAAAAATAGTGTTCCATGATTCTTTCCTGCAGTGTTTTGCCTATTTTTTCCCTAGAGTAAAAAATAATTTCACAAATGAATTTGTGGGCATTAATTCTGTTTTCTTCTGGTTTTATGGTTTTTTTAAAATTTTAATTCACTCAAATACATTTTCATTTTTTGTTTCTTAAGTTAGAGTGTGTCTGATTTTAATATTGTTCTAAACTCATTGCATACATATAGTAGGATGTGAACACCAAAACTTTTTTATAACAAAAGAAAATCTCCTTTCCCAATCATGTATTGGAGAGAATAAAGAAATGGTTTTATAGCCATTATTCACAATTCTCAGAGCTCACATATTTCAAATCTGTTAATGACTGCTGCTCTACTTTCTTTTGTGGCACAAATGTGGTTTGACAATAAAGACATAGAATGTTTCTAATCAAAAGGAAAATGACTGCAAAGGAAAATAAAATGTAGATACTGTAAATGTCAAACTATGACTAAATTGGACAAGTACAGAACATCCAGACCTGATTTGCTTTTAAGTGTCTAAATAATGAGAATTCAAAAGCTCTAGTGTTTTGATGCTAAGATAGCCTTTTCTGCTTTCTTTGTTCCAAAGTATGATTGATTTTTCTGGAAAATATAACATGAATTCATAAGAAAAATTCGTGTTTTTAAAACAGAAAAATTAAATAAGACAAAAGCACATAGTCATTTTAAATTTCCTTAATTCCTTCAGTCCAAGTCCAGTGGAGTGTTAGAGCTGATGCAATAGCTGCATACAACTGAAAGGAAGTATCATAAAATGTTCTGCTTTTCCTAATTATGCTGCAACCAGTCAAAATACAAATTGGGAACTGCCATATTGGAATGGGATCCTATTTCAAAAAGCACTGGAACATACACACTGTGTCACCCACTGTCTTTTGATATGTCAGTTCACTGGTTTTTAATGAGTTAGGTCTTTAGTTGCTTCTGTTTTCTTAGAAAACTTCAGCCTTAATGTTTACGAACGGTTTTAGTGCTTTGATAAATAAGCCTTTACGGAGATTGCTCCCAAATCATTACATGGCAGAGGATCCCTGTGAAAATACAGCAATTTAGAGTGGGATTGAGAACAAACTATGTCCTTTTTCAGTGGCAGAGAAAGAAATCAGGCAGATTTAATTACAAGCGATGAAGCCAAGAGGTCTTGGCTTGTTTGTAATGTGACTGTGTACAATGGAAACAGGTGTGGACTGGCAGTACTGCTCTTTAGCAGTGATTTCTTTTAAGAAAACTCGAAAACTCCTGTGAAAGCATACCTTGATCAAACAGTGTGGCTAACTTAGCTTTCATTTATAAATAAGGAACTTTCATTTCTCTTTTGCCCATTCATTGTGTAGAATCAAAAACCCATGTGCAAATTCTTACTAACTCTCTTCTTCCAAATAACTCCTAAAGGAAAAAATGGGCTACATTCTGTTAATCAAGTTATTTTTCTATTACTTCAGTAATATTTAGAAGAATGTCAGGATTTTGTGAATGCCATAGAAACATTTCCTCTGCTTTAGGAAAATAAGATTTTAAATTTGTCTTAGAGTCTGGCTGATACAGTTAGAATCCTATACAGGAATAACTCTGGAGATGCTGAGAAATTATAAATAAAATATTGGCAGTTTTGGAATTCTTTGCAAAATGTCATTCCTTATTTAAGTTACAATTTATAATTTTATTTCATAGCAAATACATTTTGCTTGTGTGTATTTCCACAATCAAATAAAATAAATTTAAAAAATGTAAAAACCAATTCAGAAAAACCTGTTTATTTCCACATAAATTCACCCCAATGTTTTTGTTTTTAAATGCATGCAGAACTTATTTTTTAATACTCCTTTGTGAATAAGAAGACCTATGACCTATTTTTCTTAAATTCTAATGTTCTGATGGATGAAAAGCTTGACTAATTTGTGTAGTCAATAGGAGATGAAAAAATTTGCTTGATATGTAGAAATTTATTATTTTTGTGACGGAAGGGCAGGCTAATACTTGTATGCATTGCTTGTCTAACATAAGCCTATAGTTTGCACTACAGCTCTAGAATTGCTAGTAGCAAGAACTACATAAAATAATTTTGCTTTTTAGCATGAAAATTAGTACTAGAGCGTGTGTGATCTTCTCAAGAGGAACAAAAAGATGATCAGGCCTGGAGCTTCTGCTGGCTTGAAGGGGAGATAATGATAAGATTTTTAATAAGGAGGGAAAATGTAGTGGTGTTATTGGGGTGCTGGTAGCTAAATTTTTATGGAAAAAAGATGCAAATGTTCTGGTTCATTTATTTCAGTATTCGTTTGGTTGTTTAAAAAAAATTGTGAATGCACCATGATTGTGTTTTCTGTGGACATTATCCATTATTATCTGTACTGTTCACTTGGCAGATCAATAGTTCAGTATTTCATTTGTTTTCGTTTCTTTTATACTATTCTTTAAGTGAAAATGGGTGAATTCAACATGCTTAAAAACTGACATAGCCAGAACATCCACAATTGCCTATCTATTCAGATTAGGTAAGAATAAAATATTTGTTTTCAAGTAAATTGTGTAACAGAGGGTGAACAGACTACTGTGAAACCAGTCCATCTGTCATATAATGCTGCATTACTGTATTACATCAGTAGCCCATTTTTTAAAATGCCAAATAGAATTTATATTGAAAGCTTTCCATACTGTAATACAATTAAGAACCTTTTTTTTTACAACAACATGATTTAATAGTCACTTGTAAAAATTTATTTTGATGGTACCAGTTTTACTTCTGTATTTAATGGAGTTTAATGACTCAGAGCAATTTCAAGGACCAAGAGACTAGAAATTAAGTTTTTATACAGTATTTCAGTTCTCTAGGTGCTGAAATATTAACAGATCTGCTTGCCTCCTTCAGTCTTCCCCCATCACAGAGCAGAGAGCAATGCAGAAATCATCAAAATACTTATCATTTACCCTAAAATGTCATTTCTGTCAGTGTAATTTGAAACATTTCTTGTAATTAAGTTTTTGCTTACTGGTATTGGAAAGATAACGATATTGTACTTTTTAAGAAAAGTTTCATCCTTGGTCAACAGTAGCTGCTTCTAAAATGAACTGCTGCTGTGATGTGGCTTTGTAATGTTTGGGATCATCTGACAAGTGAGGAAAAGGTGTTCCAACAAGACAAATTAAGATTTAAAACCATTAGTAACAGATGACATAAGAAAGATGTACCAATTTAGAAAAAAACGAATCTGTTTTTCAGACTTCAGAATTAAATGAAAATATTTTGGAGTAAATGTAAGTATCCTCCAGAGGAACATTGCTTTTTTTGTTAGGTGGATGAATATATCATAATTCTGTTATAGCTAATATTTCTGTGACTGTTTTTTGTGAAGGCAAAATGTGCTATTGGCTAGAATTCACTTTTGTATCTGAGTTACATATAAGCTAACTTATTTCATTATTTTCCATCTCCTACAAAAATGTCTGCATCTGTTTTCTTCTTTTAAATCCCAGCCTGTGTACTGTCCAGAATCTGTGCTTTGACTTTTTTTTTCTGTTGAATTTTGAAATTTTACTCCTCTTCTTTTTTGGAAAAAAAAAATCATTTTGACCACTTTTGTAATATCATGTTGGAAGGTCCATTTGGGATCTCAGAGATCAGGTTTCCATTTCTGAAATGTACAGGTTTCCCTTGTACATTTCAGAAACAGAGATCTTCTTCTCTGTTTCTGAAATGTACAGGGGACTTCACTTTGTGAAGTGTCAGGACCATCACATTACAAATGATCAGTGCAACCCAGGAAACAGCTTGGCTTTGAAAGATTGTGTTTTTAAAAATTTGTATTTTGCATAAGAAATGTTATTTCTATCTCTGGTAACGCAGTCTAGAAGCTCAGATCTTGGCCTGACAGATTAATAAAATTATTTATAGGTTTAGCTGCTTTAAAAATATGTATTTTGTTCTGAATGAAGTATTTTTGCGGACATCTCTCTATTAATAAAAACAGTACTTCACAAAGACCTTCTTCATCAAGCCGTGTTTTCTTCTGAAGTGTCCATAGTGATGCTTCTCTTTCCTCTGTCATTCCAACCAAAATTTCATACATGTGGTGGAAATAATTATTTTACTGAAAGCAGAAATGGAATTTCCAAAATTATCATTGACTTAGGTGGTTTTGAAATTTCACCATCTGGATGTGTTTTTTAACTCCTTTGGGTAAGCTCTCTCTGGTTTTGTTGTGCAACAATAGCATTCAAGGTTTGAGAAATGTGTCCCTTTAATTAATACTCGTTAATAGTTTCTAAGTTCCAAAAAACCAGGTAAATAAAATCAAATGCTTTTTTTATCTATCTGGAATTTAAACATGAGAGCCATTTAGTTAAAGTAGTAGTTTTTCCATCAGTTCATAGCCTTTATATTTTCTGTATCTGATTCTGACATTGACTAAATATAGAAAATACTTCTTGGCTAGGAAAGGCCAGAGTAAAAATAAATTATGAAGTATTAGTACTATGAAAAAATTTAAAATAATATCTGAACTATTTTTCAAGTGGTTAATTTAAAAAAATAGACTTTTTTCTTGCTTAAGAGATCTTTTTGTTCTTTGAAATTGCATTTTCATGAGGGCTAGGGAGCTGGAATTGCCAGCTGCCTGATTTTTCATAGACTTATTATAGCATTTTCTAGAACCTTTTCTTGATTTCAAAGCTGAATCAGTGTGATATATTCCTCCGAAGTTACAAGATCTTTCTGTAATGCCAGTTGAGTTGTTTTTAGCAATTACTTCAGTCTGCTCTTCACAGTCCAGCTATATAGCATTGATATACATTCAGTAAACTGGGTATAGGTCTTATATATCCAGATGCAGGATTCTTAGGTGAGATAAAAATTTAATTGAAAAGAGTGAGAGTAATATAGCCCTTGCAGTGTTATTGGTTTGTTGGCAGTGTTCTGACATTGAGTTCTCAAAAAAATTAGTGATACAAGCAAACTTGCACTATTTTTCTGAATTAGAATGAAGATTTTTTTTTTTTTTTGGTGGGGGAGTGGAATGCAGTATTAAGTGTTTTCAGATCAACTTATCCAAAGAAATAACAGTGAGAAATAACTGTAGAATAATGGAGGAAATAGAAGTTTACTGGGAGATCTTCAGTTTACCCAGTGTATGAAGCTGAGAAAGAGTGGTGCATCAAACCATGAGCTCAAGACTAGCAGTCCTTAGGAGAACAGATAGTTACTGATTGGCATAAATTACTACCTACAGAATATACTGTGTGGTATCATCAAGATTTTCTATTCAATCTTGTACAGTTTCTGGAGACAGGGATTACCCTTTATTCAATCTTTACCTGGGGATCACTGACAGCTTTAGTTTCTAAACAGGCCACATGATTATGGGTTAATGACAGGAGCTCAAAGTATGCTTTCAAGTTGTCCTTCTTTCAAAAAGTATTATAATAGCTATTTGAAAAGCCCAAAAACTCCTTGTATGGTTTGTATTAAACTACAAGAACCTTTTAAATTAAATGCTGGTTTTGATGAGTCAGCATTTTAGTTACATGAGTAAGACAAGATCATGCTTAAAATTATCATTCAAACCCACAGTTTTAAATCAGTGAAGTGTGCATCTTATTGATGCAAGTTCAGTGATGAACATACAGGGTTGATAGTAAGGAGAAGCCCAGTGGGACGGTTCATTAAGCTAGGCCTCAAAAATAATTGCACAAAACTGAAGTCAATTTCCAAATACATTCAAAATAGCCTTAGTTATTCTTAATAAATGGAAAAGGTTTGCCCTGCACTCATTAATGTAAGCACAGGCTTATATATGTAGTAACACTCTTGTTTTACAATCCGTCTGTAACATTACCTGTATGTTGAATTTGAAACAGTATGGATAATTAGGGAAAATAAATCTTAATTAGAAATTTAAATCTTTGAATCTTAATTAGAAATTCACATTGACAACTACAAATGAAGCCCTGAGATAATGATTCAACACAGATCTTTGTGCTACTTGTGAAGCCAGAACATCATCTCCTCTCCACAGATAATTCTGTTTAGGGACTGAGTATGAGCTATTTGCTCGCACCAGTGTCTTCATATACAGAAGGAAAGGAACATGAGACAGATGTAGAAAATTAGGCTCTTCAAACGATCTCCAATGCATCTATTTAATATTATTGGAAACTTTTGTGTTGGTTTGTCACTTGATTTTATGATGTCAAATAATTATTTCAGCAAATAGAGGCTCTGAAGAAAATGAGACCAGTCATTCTTGTATTCTTTTAATTAAGTTATTCTATAATTTAATGTTCATCAGAGAGTACCTAGGGCTGTTTCCTGTGTTGGTAGGCCAGAGATGCAACATTGCTGTCTTAGAAAACTCGTGACTGACTGCTTTTATATCAGCAAGCTCAGAGAGTTCGTGCATGACTGTCATTAGCGGCTTGGTTAGTCTTGCATGTTTCAAGCCATCTTTCAGCACCGTATTTTAGTCAAAAAGCTAAACGTACTTTTCTGAACTTCTGAATGTTTTAAACTTGGTTTTCATACCAAGTAGAAATAAAGAATTGAAATAATCAAATTCTGCATTAAATGGAAAATGCCAAAATCTTTGACATGAAGATGCTAAGCCATCTTTGGTTTAGCATCTTCGCCATTTGATTTAGAATAAAAGTTGTCAGCATTCTAAAACTAAGATTGTTTATTTTACTGTGGTGACTTTGCCTCATATACTTTTTTGTACTTTTTAACAAGTTTGGATCAGGTTTGTAGCCAGTTCCACTGGGCTATTCCACCCCTGCATTTGTGTAAAAGGAGAAAAAAGATTTTAGCAAAACGAAGAAAGCTGTAGTGTGGGTGGACCCCAGTACACTCAATGTAAGAGCAATCCCAGCTCTAATGTATGATAACTGAGTACAAAATGATGCTTATTTCATTTCGGTATTCCTGAGTATAGTCTTAATTCCCTGGCACAGAATTTATTTATTTTTAAGAGACAGAAATCAAATTAACACATTTGTGTATGTGTAAGTAGGCCAAGTCTTCAAGTTTTTATCATGTATCTCTTGAACTAGCTTATTTCCAGATAAATTACTTTTTCTAGTATTCTTTTGTCTAGTGATCATCTCTATTTGGAGTAGATTTAGACCCAATTTTAGTGGAAGAAAAAAAGCTCTTTTCCTGCACTAACAAGTGTTTTGTTTTTTCACTTTTGTTTTATTTGAATTAATGAAAAAAAGAAAACCCAAACCAGTTCTTGAGATGCAGCGATGCTGAATTATGGTTCAAGTTGATAATTTTTGCAAAATGTGCAGATGAGCAGCAAGGAAATTATTATTTAGATTTGGAAGTTTAAAGATCATGGTTTCCCCCCACAAACCACATGGCACAGTGGCACTGAGGAACCACAAAAATTCCGCTCTTAGGAGCTGTATTCCTTTCACCTAGCTGTAAGTAGCTAAAAGATACTGCCCCTGGTGTGTTGTCAAGACTTCCACTGGTTCTGCTCCTGGAGTAAGTTGGGCATGCCTAGGCTCCCAGTGTGTTCAGGGCAAACTCAGTAGTCATTGTTCAATAGCTCCTGTATCCTGTAGCCCTTCTATTACACGATATTGTTATCTGCCTTCTTTTTGCTTTAGAGAAGATGCGTTGTCACTGTTGTCATAGAGTCAGGCTTTGAAATAGATTTCACAGAGTCTTTACGTGTCAAGATGAAGGCTGCAAATTATCTTCACAAGGAGAGAAGTGAAGTTTTAAATATTAATATTGTAAGTTTGTTCTGAGTTGTCTATGCATCAGAAGTTTGAGTTTTTGTTAGGGTTGGAATTACTTCACTGGTAAAAATATGGTACATATTTTGAAGAAGACATTTATTTAGAAAGCTTTCTGTAGGATCTGTGCTTCACTGGAATGTCTTTCTAGCTATACTTTCCCAGTTAATGATGTATAACGATGACTGAAAAACTAAAATATATGCTTATACAGCCTTCTGTTCTCGAGCATATTGACCTTCATTTGCAGAGTGATTGAGGCAAATTATTTGTGGGTTTGAGTTACTTGAGAATGTTTAGCATTAAAAAGGATCCCACTACAAGATGAGGGCCAGACAGATTTAGCCAGGTAAGAGCATGTGAATAGAAAAACATCTAATTCTGAGGTGAAATGAAGAAGCTTCTATTTAATTTTTGAACATTGGGTCAGGTGACTCAGAAACAAACAATGATACATCAGGAAGGAAAATTGTTATATCAGGCAGAAGCATATGTTTCCCAGATTAGGCTTCTTGAGCAAAATTAGATTAAGATTTTCTTTTATCATCCTAATTAAAATATTCTTCCCTTTTCGTTGTCTTAGGTCATTGTTGATGAATGACAGAGGAGTGCCTTGACTGCTGCTTCCCAAATATAATTAAATTTGATGGTTTTCAGTCAAGAGGTTATATATTTGCTGAATTTAAAGCAGCTGTAACAGAAACAGCAACTGCATATTTTGAAAGTTAAACTGTGCTCCTGCATATATTAGATTGGATAGGTTTGAATCTTTAATTTAAACTTTTTTCTTTTAAATTTCCCTTCATTTTCTAGAGCTCTTATGTTTGAGATTTAAGATAACCACAAACCACAAGTAACTTCTTAGATTTCCATGCAAGAGGTCAACTGGTCTTTGCTCACTGAGTTATCCAGGCAGTTCCCAATAATGCTGGCTGCAGGGTGAGCTGCCTTTAACGCAGACAGAATTCATGCCCAGCACAGAACATTAATATGAGCTTGATATAAAGGGGAAGGTGTAATTTTGCAGTGCAGACACCCTAGAGTGCACTTTGCTAATCAAAACCAGAGGACTCTCCCAGAGCTTCAGTCCTTCTCTGAGTTAGATTTTATGCTATTTAGATTGAATCCTGCCCATGAAGAAAGTTTAGGAAAGCATATGTAAAAGCTAACAGTTTCTTCCATGTATTCTCAAGAGACTGACTGCTGACAGCACTGGGCTTTTGACATGTTCACTCATGTGTTCTTGAGCAAGCAGTAACAGCATCTCTCCACTGTAATGCTATGTTTGAGAAGTGTGGCCTGGGTTTGTAGCAATCCTTATTATATTGCAAATTTACCTTTAGCATGTTGCCTTATGTACAAATTATTTTCTGCACTTTATCCAAGTGTAATGTACATTATTCACTCTGTGGTTCTAGCAACGTTATCACAAGCTTACTCTGCATGTGTGGAATTTATCACCAAATATGATTGGTCAGCAAAAATATTTACTTGAATTTCAGTGAATTCCTATTCACTTAAGGGCAAAATAAGACAGTTTACCAACAGAATTTGGAAGGAGTTGATACAAACCTTCAGTTACTATGTGGATAAAAAGTGTAGGGACAGATGCCATTTCACAGACAGTGGCTGACAAGCGTAGATATGTTTGAGAATTTTCTATTAATAGCTTTTCTATTTAAATAATTAAATACCATGGCAGATAAATATTGGTTCTTCTGTTACATTTTGCGCTTTGCTTAATTCTGAACAATAGACTCAGTTTTCACACCTTGCTAACAATATCTACTCTTTGTGTTTACCTTTTGGTTTGGACAATGACACTGGATTTGTATCCCTTAGGTTGTTAATATGTGATCTATAAAAACATGGGAACCTCCAGACACTCTATGTATAAGTAGCTTTTTCATGAGCAGTCAGTGAAATGATTTTGTTTTCTTTTTTTCTTTTTTTTGGTATGGATATTTGTTCTTTTTCCCATGTACACCCCTGGTGACCCCAAATGCTGTTCCCTTTCCTGGATCTACATAACTCCCTTATTGGTCCAATTAAAGCACAGCTGTGCCCAATGCTGGTTTGCTATTTGCTGATGTGGGACATTAGCAAATTAGGACTTTTGAGGAAAAAGGGGCATGACAGAATTTTTTCTGTTATTCTGTTTCCACAGTGCAGCCCAGCCACAAATTTTAATGAAGTTTTTGGGAATCTATTAGGGGTATAGAAGTGACATACAAAAATTTTTTAAACTTTGAATAATAAAAAAGTATAAAAGAGCATGTCACTCAGAGTTGTTCATATATGGAGTATTTTGGTTATTTAAGAAAAAAGAAAGAATAGTTGTAATTGATTTCATCATCATTTCATTGAACATTTTGAGAAGTTAGATATTCAAAGAAAGAAAGAAATGTGGAAATTATAAAATCTGTAAACTTCAATTATGAAATGGGAAAAACTGGCCTTGTAAGCCAGTGACTCTACTTAAATATTCTCCATTTTCCAGTGAAAGAGTTTTCTGATCATAGTTCATAGGAAAGTAAACCTTTGAGTTGGGCACAATTTATAAAATATATGGTCCAAATTAGCTTAAAAAGTGATCTGGAAAACTGAGCCAATGTAAAAATAAATACATAAAAAAATCAGGAAATTGATTTAAAATATTTTTTTACTTAGTCCATTATTACCTATAACGAAATCCTAGGTTTTTGGTTCTGCTGTCTCCAGGAATTACAACATGTTTTATTTTTTCCCCCTTCTCAAAACAAAAGAAGGAATTTTAGCTTTGAACTTAAAGCTCCTCTTTGTCTTGAAAATTCTATTTGAGAACTCTATCAGTCCCCTAAAAGCCTGTATGTGTCTATTTTGCTTTTATATGTGGTATAATACCATTAAAACAATCAAAACATGAAGTTTAATATCCAATAATGGTTTTTGACAAGTTTTTTAGGTACTTTAATTAAATCTAACTTTAACTAAGTTGTTCTGCATTGCTGTTTATTTCTCAAGATTCCTTGAATACATGTATTTTCTACTGTTTGTCCTGAATCAATTACTTGCCGTTTTTGCCTGTTCAATAAAATTATAGAATATAAATTAAAGAAAGAAATAGAAAGAGAAGACGTGTCATTCTGTGAGATTGATCTAGCATTTTTTAGAGATTTACTTTAGGAAATAATTATGGATTTATTTTTTCTTTCTATTTTTAAATTTGTTTTTTATTTCTCTTTTCAGATGGAAGATGTCATAGCCCGCATGCAAGATGAGAAAAATGGGATTCCTATTCGGACAGTGAAAAGTTTTCTTTCCAAGATTCCCAGTGTCTTTTCTGGTAAGAGTCAAAGTGAATTTCATTCTATTTTAAAGTTTATGTAAGGGGATGCTCTAGTGGAAAACACTTTTAAATAAGTACTGTCAAGAATTCAGTCATCTGATCTGGAGGAGACATTATTTATCCTTTGAATAGTTTAATTATAGAAGTCTTTGATATTTCACTCAGATTGGAGTGGATTTACACAGAGATGTTTTTGTCCTGAAAATTAGGTGAAGGGAGTACTTAATTTGCTACAAAAAGTTGATTATCTCAAACTGGCAAAATTTTTATGGTAGGTCATGTCTGGTTTTTAGCCAGCTTCCATAGCAAGTGTAAGTTTAGTGTATTGGCCAGCACATGAAGATAAGAAATTTCATAGCAGCAGAACGAAAGAAAAACCGTCACCACACTCTGCAACTGGTGTTGATCAGGAGCTGTGACATTTATTACAATGTTCACAATCTGCTTCTGCATCTCAGCGCCTGTGCTTGTGAAACTAAGTGCTGAGATCTTTGTGGGGATTTGCATGACAGTTGTAAACTCTATAGCTGGTTCAGGTTGGTGCAGTCTGACAGCACAAAAATCAGTCTGTTTATTAATTAATTAGTGTATAATTATTCTGCCATTTACATGATTTTATGACAATTTATGCATTTATATATGTGGGTATATACTCCCGTGAGTATTGAGTTCCTTTGAAATAGATGTCATTTGTTTAATCTAATTTTTCCAAAATCTGTAGGAGTGTATCCTTATACAGAAAGTATTATACAAGTTTCTACAGTCCAGAACACCAAGAAGAATTCTATGTTTTAATTTTCAACCTGTGGATTTTTTTTCTAGTGAATAATCCTGTCATAAAGAAGGATAGAGTCCTAAGAGTGAACGAAATTTCTTCCTGATTTTAGAAAATAAATTTTAGATTTTAGAAACTTGCACAAAAATAGCCTCTGGAGAATAGACCTTTATTTGCCATGAGTTAGTGCAGCATGGCAACTTATTGAAGAATTCATATTAATTGTTAATCTCTGCCTTAACTTGTGTATACTAGATTTCAAAGTAGACTGACCAAAATATCTTTTTTTTTTTAAAACTGGAATAGGCATCATACTTTTAAAGGTTGAGTTAGAATATATATAGAGTTATACATAACAGTTACTGATGTACCAACTTTTCTATTGATGCGTTAACTTTATTAGCTTCAGAGGGAAATAAAAATCATAGGACAGATAATTTTTTTTTCTCTTTTCTGATTTTCTGTCTCAAATACCAGGGAGTGCTGGTAATTTTTGATATACATGACTGAAACTCCCACCAGAACAGCATAACTGTCATTTCAGTTCAACTAATCTACTTTCCTGTCAGTTCTCTATCCTGAATGGAATCTGAAAGCTGCAACTCTATGTCCTAAGTCACTAATTTCATTTAATGTGCTGGGAGTTTGTATATGTAGCAAACAAATATCAGCTTAACTCAAAGCTGTTGATTGCTAGGAAACATGGGAATAGTGTCTAAGGGTCACAGCAACAATAATGCAAATATATTTACCAAAAACTTATAGTACTGTTAATACCCTCAAAAGCATCAAAGTAGATGCTCTTCAGTTAAAATATATATACTTACATGCTCATATATTTTATATATATGTGTGTGTGTGTTGTGTGTGCATGTGTGTCTGTGCATAAAAGATGTCTTGTACACACCATCTGTCCTGGATTATGCCCCATAAATACTGGAGCTTTGCAACTGTTTGGTATTGTTTTTTATGGGGAGAAGCAAAACAGTAACTCTACCACAGTGAAATCATATTCCTTCAAGCACTTAGGAAAGACTCTTCAAGTCCCTTAAACAACATGTAAAAGCTAAGGATGTCCATAAATTGTCATAGGAATAGGGTCTTATATGATATAGTTGTCACTGTTCTGTTTTATATATATATATCTAATGTACTTCTATTTCATAGTATTGCTTCTAAAAACAGCCAGTGATAAACTAGTCGAAAGAGCAGTCACTTTTTATTGCTGAATTACTGGCCATTTCTAAAGATGACTGCATTAGTAAAATCAGCCTGAGGAGTGGTATTTGAATTTCACGGAATGTTGTGATTGTAATAAATAGGATGATGTAACCATACTATCTCATTTACTGAGTCATTCCTGAAATGTTTTCACAAGTAAAATATCAACAGAGAGAAACATTTGAAACTCAGATATTTCCCTATACACTGTATGGATTTTTTTATTCAGAAAAATATAATCCTAAATTAAAGATTATTACACTTTGTGAAATTTTGAAAAGATGAGGAATCATTTTGCTTTATGTTGCATATATTCTATACATTCACAGAGAGCAAATAAAAACTTGAAACTTTCAAGGCTCAAAGGGAAAAAGTAGGCAGGAGATTTTGCACTTTCTATGTGATTATGCATTTTGATGAACAAAGGAAGGACATACGGTTTTTGTCTTCACGCTTTTGAAATGTTTTGGAGGAGTGAATAAGATAATGTATATAGACATCTTACTGGTCAGCAATAATGATTGCATGAAGGTTGTCATGTGCATTCTTTATTAGCATGGATTAGAGTATTAAGAATAAAGAGGAGGTGATTTTCCTGGTCCATGGTTCACCTTTAGACCTGGAAATGGGTAAAAAAAAACTTGCTTGAAATTATGAATTTAGGGAGTCTGACATATAAGTCATAGAGATTAAAAGGAGCTCTAAAATATAATTTTTATTTTTGCTAAGGAGGGATACAAGAAAATGCCGAAGATTTGCTGTTCACTTTGAAGCAGAAGGAATCATTCAGAGTTTACTGACAAAGCAATTGTTGAGGGTTTGTTTTGGAAGTCTTTGTGAGGTGGTGTGGGTGGTTTACCCAGTCCTTATGCTGAAAGCTTCATAAGCTAATCAGAACATTAATATTTCATTAAGAAGGTGTAGTGATGTCTTGTGGTCATTAAGGAATATCAGTGTGATTCTTCATAGGACTTTAAAGAGTGCAATACTTGGGTGAGCTTGCTGATAAAACCTGTGGAGAATGTGCCAGCTGAGTAGTGTGTAAGCTTGAGTGTGGAACATGAGAATTTTTATTAAGGAGGAGGGAGAATTATTGAGAAATGTAAGTTCAGTTAAAGAATACACACAGAGGGAGAATAAAAACTTTTCAAGAAAAACATGCTCATACTTGTTATTACTGGGTGTTTCTGATTCAGGGCTCATTAATCTTGGAATGTAGTCACAGCTTGAACCGACAAAAATAGGAGAAGGAGATCAGTAGAAAGGTGTGTTTTTGGCATCTCCTGTGATAAAGAGAAAATGAAAACATTAATTTACCTTTCACTGGAAAATATGATCCATGTGAAGTCTTTTTTTCTCATTCCTGTAGGTGAAGCTGATATAGTATCTTTTCCATATAAATATTGTGTTTTCCCATTTTTTAGAAAGATTATTGCAGTTATTACATCTATTTTTTGTTAAACATTTGCAATTATTGCATCCATTTTTTGTTAAATGTTTTTCTTGATCTCAGAAAATGATTATTTCCCTTTTACCTGGGAAAACATGAAAATAACGAGATATTGCATTTTGATTAGCAAATGTATTAATATAATGATTAATTACCAGTAGCGGTATGCTTGGTAAAAAATTAAAGAATTTATATTTCTGAACATAAAAAAATCCAACTTAAAGCAGAATGGCAGTCTCAGTAGCACGGACAGATGTAGTGAGAGACTCCAGAGGAAAGCAGTGTTATAATCACTCATCATTCTCGCAAATCACAGGTGGGTGAGCCCAAGGAATGAGTCACAGGGGCTACCTGCAACAGTTGCTTGTTATACAGAGGCAGGCAGCAAAAAATGAGGAGCAGTACAGTGAGAATTGGATGACTCAGGGGACTAATAACAGGAGAGTTTAATCTGTCATTAGTTTTGATCTTTTCCAGTTGAGTAATGAGTTGTTAACATCTGATGACTTCTCAGTGCTGCATGTGAAATTACTTGATTGGTTTATCCACTTCAGTACTGGAGATTACCAACCTGAAGCACTAAATGAAATAGAAAGCTCTACTTGGTTTGACAAGAAGCAAAAGCCACAGGGCATAACACTTTGATCATCTGGTGCCTTTGGAGCAAAGTAATATTGCATTATAGGTAAATCAAAGGATTTGGGAATTTCTGGTTTTGAGAGATTTTTGAGAGAAAATGAACCATTTTGGAGAATCTAGGATTCACAGATCCCAAGTCTTGAATTTTATAGACTTTCTTTTCAACTTCAGGTTCTCCCTTGCTGGGTTGATAACAGGTTCCTATGTTGTTGCTCTATCTATTTCTTCATCTCTCTTTTCTTTCATTGTCCTGAAGTGTGATTTAATGGTAGAATCATTGCTGATTTCTTTGTTCCAAATGAGCCTCTTGTTACTTTCAAACCAAACCTTCAGTGTTAAAACTACAAGCTCGCTGCCTTGATGAGGTTCCACTCTTAGTGAAATGCTTTGATGAAAAGCTTGCTGTCAGTTCAGCAAGGACAACAGCTGGATCATTTCCTCTCCTGTGCCCTTTCAGATGGGCAGATTTGAGCAGGGACTTGCCATGTTTAGAGTTTCACTTTTTAAAGCAGAATGTTGAGAACAAAAAGTTAAAAAACCTTTATTCCCAAACGAATAGTTTGTTTGAAGTTATACCACCAGTCTCTTGCATTTGTAATTTTTTCAGAGTGACTAATTTGCATTCAAATGTTTATAATCTTTTGGGAGTGGATATTTTTTGTTCATGATTTTTAGTCATGAGTGGAAGAGATTGACTAAGTGGAGCCATAAGATTGGACACACAGTAATTTCCAAGTATTGACATAATTGAGTGATTAATGAGTGATGGCTTGTATGCTCCACAAAAAACCAAAGTGGATATTTGAGTGCTGCTTGCATCCCTTCACCTTCTGTTTGTTTGCCTGTCTTGGCCTCATGACTAGGATGATTACTGAGGGTGATCTTAAGCAGCTTAAAACTTGACAGAACTTTTGTATCTTATGGAAAATCACAATTGTGACAGCTTTGCCATTGGGAAGTGCAGAATGAACAAGCTGTGGTGGGCTGGGATTAAATAAGATGAATGCTCCTCAGAAAGAAATGAAAAACTCTTTCCACTATCTTTAATAATAGAATTAAATTAGAATGATTCTGTAAGAGTAATAGAATTGTTTGGGTTGGAAGGGATCTTAAAGATAATCTAGCTCCAGTCTCCCAGCTCTGGGCAGGGATACAACCCACTAGATCCTGTTGCCCAGGGCCCCACCAAGCCTGACCTTGAACACTTCCAGGGGTGCAGCAGCCACGACTTATCTGGGCAGACTGTTCCAAGATGATTGTGCTCTCCATTTTCATTTTAAGGAATTTGTTAATATCAGACCTTTATTAAATTACTATTGGAACGAAAAGCTTTTCAAAATGTGAAGTTAGTTTAAACAGAACAACAACAAATACTAATTTAAAGGTTATTGCTTCTTCCTAACCAAACAACATAGCAAAAAATTTTATTCATATGCTTACTTTTTGATTCAGTGGCAATTGCCATTGGGAGCTTTATTAAAAAGAAGGAAATAAAGTAAAAAAAAAGTCTGAGGCGATTTTGCGAAATTGTCCTAGGAAACTGAAATATACTGAAAACCCATTAAAAAAGTATTTTAAAGTAATCTATGTGCAAAACAATCATAAATTTCTGTTCCCTTAAAATATGAAAAGATTATTTTCATAGACATTTGCAAAAGGGATAGGTATAGAAGTCCTGCAAAGATGGAAAAAAAAAACCTTAATAGCTATTCACTTGTTGTGAGATGGAAAATTGCTAGGAACATTCATCTTTGAGGTTTGTCCACACAAAACACGCAGCTTGAATTAAATGGTCTTGTTTCCCAAATGCATGCTTCCTGCCAGAGTCCTGTTTCCAGAGAATTAGCTCTGGACCTTGTTGATGAGCCACAGATATTTTTTGCTACCTTTTCCTACCATGTTGTTTCATAATGAAAATACTTCCCTGCCTTTTTTGCATCTTCTTACTAATCTCCTTGTGTGTAAGATTTTGCCACCATTTCAAGTGGAACAGGATTGCAGCCTTGAAGTGTGAGAATGTTTAAGAGGAGCAGGGGAAAACCTACTGCATTCAGCAACGCCAAAAATGTACCTAGTTGGCACCCTTGACACTCAGTCTCTGGACCCTGGGTGTGTGACATTTGTGGAAAATGTGGGGTGAAAAGGGAACCCTGAATCAGCCTCACATAAACCTGAAATTATGAGAAATGCCACAATCTTTCACAGCTTCAATTTCAGTAGTGTGCCATTTTTTTCTGTTGCTAACACTGGTTAATAATTGTGTTTTGCTGGTTTTCCATTGGCAACAGTGAATGGTTCTTTGATAAAGCAGAGAAAATAGCCCCTTCCAAACATAAGCATAACGCTTATTTATGCCATTTGTATTTGCCAATGGAGGCAGTGCATAATATATCAGCTTAACAGAAACCCTCTTAAGCTGATATAAGCTGCATCTGTAGTGGTGATAGCTTAGCTAAAATCTGTTATGTGCACAAAGCCCTGTAGGAAGAAAAGACTAGGTTATGTCTGACGAGAAGTGAATGTACGGAAATATATTCAGGAGTTCTGTGAAAAAGGTTTTCTTTCCTTGCTATCTCTTTGAAATCTCTTAAAAATGAATATTACTGATGCTGAATAGCAATGATTAGAACAAGTGGAATAATTATCAGTGAGAATTTGTTGGGGATGTGTATTTTAAGTATTTGTTTTAATTAGGAAACAGAGCAAAGTAAACTATTTAACTCCACCAGTTTAAGAGATACTTCTATGACTGCAAAGATATTTAAATCACATCAGAATTTTTACACAGAGCAATTTGAATGAGGCAGAAGAGAAGTGCTTTCTCAGGAGAAAGGGTTGGTACCATGTCTGCCATCACTAATTTCTGAGACAGGAGGGAAATTTGCAGCTTATATTAAGAATGGAGAGAGGAAGTGTGTAGCTGAAGACAAATGAAGTCCTTTTTCAGCATTAGTAATGTTGCCACAATGTGAAATCTGTTTCATTGTACTCTTGTTAAGTAGCCTCTGGATACTATTTCAAGAAGGAATATCCACTTGGACAAAAGGAAAAGAAAAACAATCTGGTTCCTCTAAGGTCAGAACCCTTGAGTCCCAAAAAGTATCCATAGTCTTGCCAAAAATCAAAACTCTGCAATGGTACATGGGATTTGTAAATGTCAGTTTGTAGAGTGCAGTGTAATTCTAAAGCTGAGAATTTGGGTTAGCAGGTTTGGGTCCTGAATATATTGTCAGTTAGAATGAAATAAAATAGTTACGGGGAATTTCTGCATGCAATGCTGTAGTTAAGCAGGTACTGTAATTGTTTTATAAACAGACACAATAATTATTGGTGCAATTATATTTTTGAGTATACGGTGAAAAATATCTAATTTTTAAATTTACGTGATATTGTACCCTATTGTCCGGTGGCATGTTTTTGGTTGCGTGCTGACTATTAACTATAATTTAGCAGGCAATGTAGACATGCGATAAGTATTGCTGGTACAGGCAGAAATAACATATTATTTACAGGCATCCTGCTAGGTATAATAGAGTGTAAGCAAATTTCCTTTTCTCTTTAGGATGATACATATGTGTCTGGAATAGTAGTCCTCTTTTCCTCTTAAATGACATCTAACATTGACTCCTTTTGTGACTTTTCAAGCATAATTTCTTTCTACTTCAGTTTTACTATTTAGTACATAATTTTCTATCTTATTGTCTTTATTGTTTCAATGTAATTTGAAGTACATAATTTTCTATCTTATTGTCTTTAAATCTATTGTTTCAATGTAATTTGAAATATTTAAATGAACTTTATGCAAAAAAAAAAAGTGGTTCCGTATTTGCAGATTTCAATCTTCCATTTTTACAGGCTCATACATATGGTTGGCCAGCAGTTAAAAGAATCAAACTAAGTAAAATCATTCCCCAGAGAATATGGCCCTTAAGCAAGAAATCAAGTTAGCAGGGTTTACAAGATTATTTGTGATTTAGCTCATAATTCTGTTTGTTCTAGCTATGAGGAAAGAGACGTTGTCATTGCACTTGCATCAGAAGACTGCAGACTCGTCTTTGTAAAAGCAAGCAAGGAATAAATTGTAGTAATTGTAATTGTTTATATTTCTGTTGTTGCTGAAGTTATCTATAGGCTAGTTTTGCATGGTACTCAAGAAGTTCTGCTGCTATTTTCTGTCAGCTGTGTTCCTGGAAAAAGTAACATACATTAAATTAGAAAGTCACCCTCGTGGGAAGTAAAGGTAACTTCATGAAGCATACATACTGAGACTGACAATCTATCACTATGCAAATAAAGGGTCCATTGATAGTAATAAATTTTCTGCAAATTATCAAAATAATTTTAAGTGGAATTACAGTATCAAGAACAATTTGTTAACAGGAAATAAGGGTGTTCAAATGTGCGATGAGTATTGCTTACAATGTTCCACACATTTGACAAAGCCTATTTTATTCCTGAGCTTCATAATAAAGGTCAATAATTGAGTTAATTGTTTAAAAACCTACTTTCTTGTCTATGCAGTTGGAGAATAAGCCTTGCTGTTGCAAAACCAGCACGTAGGCTGGCTGTAGTTATTGTGTTTTCTCTGATCCCAACCCCACAGTTTGAGCAGTTCCCGAGGCTAGAGGATGTTGGCAGCTTTGGAGGCACAAAGCCCAGCGTTCCTGCTGTGTGCCTTGCCACACAGCATCTGTGTCTTTTTGTCTTAAAGGATGGAAGACCTCAGTGGGGATGCTCTTGGTTTGCTTGTTTCCCCTTCTGGGGAAGATCACTGGAGTAGGTGCTGCTTCCTTGTGCACCTCTCCATAGCAAAGACCACAGTGGAAAACAGGCAGAGCTGTTGCAGGGATTGTCAGGAAGTCAGAAGGAGCAGGCTGGTGAGTTTGGTGTCTGAGGAACAGAGCAGAAAACCAGGAATCCTCTGGAATCCAGGTGGATGGCACAAAAGAATGACTTGGTTGTGGGGAGGAGAACACAGTCATTGGTGAGACTTGGCTAGTGAAGCTGAACTAATTAGAAATCATTGAGAATATTAAAAAAAAAAGGCAGGGAAATTAGTATTAAACTCCCCTCTCCAAGCACACATATTGTGAGATAATATTTTTTTATTAAAAGGCCTGGTAGTGCTTGAGTGTACAAGCAGACACATGGGACTTTTTTGCATTTTTTCCTTCGGAGTCAATTACCATAATATGTGCATGTGAGGCTCTCATGGATACCAGCACCCATATTCTTGTCTGATACCAGAATTCTTTCCTTTTGAGATTTTATAACAAAGAGTGAGACAGCCATAATGTGGAACTAGTTTAAAAACATATAGAACTCAGTCTCTAGGTCTATATGTCAGATGCTTTGCCTTTTCATCAAGACCACCTTCTTGTAGGTTTTGGACTTATTATGGAAAGAAGCTTGCAGATCTTAATAAGTATACAGTAAAATGCTCAGTTGTTTTCTGAGCTGTATCTCTAGACCAGGCAGTATGTTGTGAATAGAGAAAAGGCATTGAGCCAAACCTGCCTGTTAATGGTTTGATCACATGAATTCCACCCTCTGCTTTTCTTCCCACATTTTTACCCTCTCCTCATTTTTCTAGTTGCTTTAATCAGTAATCAAGTTGAATTCTCATTTCTTCCATACTTTTAAAAGAAATATAAACTTTCTTTGTTCTCTATTCACTTGTTTCCTGAGTAGTAGTATTTTTGTGTTCCTAGTACCTGAGTTCTAAAGTGGGTGTTTAAAAAAAAAAAATCAATTCCTTTCATACTTACACAAGCATCTGTTCAATAGAACAAATCAGAATCTGTCTTAATGAAAGGTGGAGGTGGAGTGACTCATCTCCTTGGCTTTTGTGCCTGAGGTCAAATATAGTTTACAGAAATATTTAGGCCTTGCCTATTACATCTCTTCAGTCTGTTGATATATCATCTAAAAATTTTATCGTCAGTACTAAAATGACAAGCCACGAAGACATGGTTACCATGATCAGCATTTGCAGAGGGACCCCACATGTTCTGTGTGAGTGATGGGTTGGTTGCTCTGGACTGGAAGTAGGTAGAAAATATGGTTCTATTAAAGAATATCATGTTGCTCAAGCAGGATTTATGAGGCTAATCTTAATTTTGTGTTATGTGTACAAGGAAGCTTCCAGCAGCCATGACGTCCCCAAACTCTAGACCATTTAAAGGCCAGTAATTGAGTCTATTTTCCAGAAAACTGGTCATAGTAGCAATTTTCTGTTCTAGGACAGTTGCTGAAAGTAAATAGAAGAGTACAGCTTGTATCATTTTTTTTCCTCTGCCTTAAAAATACATTTCTTCATGTTTGAGAAGAAAAAACAATCACCCTCAAACAAGTGGACATCCATCTCTCTTCATTTGCTGGTAATAGCTCCTTTTGACTGCAGTGGGAGGGACGGGGAACACAGCTCCAGTGTACTGAGCAGGTACGATTCAGCACTGGTTGTCCTGAGCTCTGTCACACCAGCAGAAAGGTAAAGCATGCATGGATTGGATGGTCTAATGTATTGTTTAATTTCATGTGATGTCACTGAGATCTAGGGCACTGCTTATAAATTACCTCTGCAATGAGTTAAATGACCTCTGTAATTTAGTCACAATTAGTAGAACTCTCCTCCTATTGTTCTAAGGGATGATATCCCATGTTTAATCCAAACAGTCACCTAGTTAGTTTTGGGTTAAATCTGATATAATTACACTTTTGATTATTCTTAAACTTTTTATTTCTAATAATTAATCATGGGATCCAAAATTTAAAAAAGCATTTCACAGAATCACAGAATTTCTAGGTTGGAAGAGACCTTTAAGATCATCAAGTCCAACCCATCTTCTAACACCTCAACTAGATCATGGAACCAAGTGCCAGATCCAGTCTTTTTTTAAACACATCAAGGAATGGTGACTCCACCACCTCCCTGGGTAGATGATTCCAGTATTTGATCACTCTTTCTGTGAAAAACTTCCTCCTTAATTCTAGCCTGTATCTCCCTTGGTGCAGTTTGAGACTGTGTCCTCTTGTTCTGTCTGTTGTTGCCCGGAGAAAGAGACCGACGCCCAGCTCACCACAGCCACCCTTCAGGAAGTTGAAGAGAGTGATAAGGTCACCTCTGAGTCTCCTTTTCTCCAGGCTGAACAAGCCCAGCTCCCTCAGTCGTTCTTCATATGGCTTGTGTTGCAAGCCCCTCACCAGCCTTGTTGCTCTTCTTCGGACCCGCTCAAGCATCTCAACGTCCCTCCTAAACTGAGGGGCCCAGAATTGGACGCAATACTCAAGGTGTGGCCTCACCAGTGTC
>NW_005054642.1:152187-184242 GCF_000277835.1 Geospiza fortis | reverse complement strand
GACACATGCTCCCAGCTTAGTGTCATCTGCAAATTTGCTAATGAAAGACTCTAAACCCTCATCCATGTCATCGATAAAAATATTAAACAGAACTGGCCCCAGCACCGACCCCTGAGGGACACCACTGGTGACTGGCCCCAGCTGGATGCAGCACCATTCACCACCACTCTCTGGGCCCGGCCATGCAGCCAGTTCCTAACCCAGCAAAGAGTGCTCCTGTCCAAGCCACGGGCTGCCAGCTTGTCTAGGAGTATTTGAGCAAGTTTATATGGACACAGCTATATTAAAATGGAATTGTCTATTAGGCAGAGGAAGACCTTATAGGGCAGTTAATAGGTTATGAAAGCCAGGCTATTTTATGAGGCTAGAGGGAGACCATTGTCAGTGAAATGCTAAAACTGAGAATAAATTTAACATGAAATACTCTTTTGAAATGTATTTTAGTAGAACCAAATAAATTGGTAGAGTAAAAAATTCAAACTAGTGTATTAATTGGAAAGTCCCAATAGAGAAATGGAGGACCACCTGATTTTAGAAAGGGAAAAGGGACCTTTGAGGTCTCAGTTACACTGAAGAATAGAAACAGACTTCTGAACAGGAAGTGCATTGGGAGGAGGGAAGACGCCATTAAGTTTTTTTAACAAGGGAAGGAATGGCATTACCAGTTTAAAGGCTCCAAAGTGCTTGAAGATTTACACTTTTTGATCAAAAGCATTGCATATTTTTGGAAACTCTATCTGTTTGCATTATTTGGGAGCAGTGATTATTCATGTACGTGTCAGAAAATAGGAAAAGACTTCCTCAGTGTACATTAATTATTAAATGTGGAATGAGTCATTACCTCTTGTGGAAGAAACAGAATTTTATATGGATAGTGTGTCTTAGCTTTTGAATGATGTGAGTTTTGAAGGACATTCATGTTCTATAAAAGGCTATTTGAATTATGATTATCCAGGACAAGGTGTCTGTGTAGACATTGTCTTTATTCTTTGTGGTAATCTTACTATTTTTATAAGAATTAAGTATCTCCATTACACATGTACTGGTGTTTTAAAATGTAGCATTATAATTGGGTTCAATTGAAAAATCACTGATTGATAGATGAAAATTAAAAAAATTAAGTTTCCTTCCAATTGTATTTTTTTATAACAGTACCAAAAGCAAAATAAATATTGAGGTTAGAGAGTGAAATGTCAATTTAGTTCTATATATTACATCTATTTTAGATCAAGTCATAATTGTTTGTCTGAGAAGAAGCTCCCAGTTTAAGGGATTTGTGTAAAATAGTTTTGGATCCTCTGTTATAAAAAATGAGATAGAAATCTCTAGTTCAGTGTATTTGAAATACTCTTCTGGCACATCCCTACAGCTCGGCTATTCAGGCCAATCCATCAAACTTAGACATCAATATTTGCTGAATCTCTGTGCTCAGTTTGTTACTAGTCAAGCCAAAATAGAAACTGTCTGTATATCTCTACTCAAAAATGGGATCCTGATGTGCAGATAGATGTAGTGAGAGATCGAGAAGTCCAGAAATAAGAGAAAAAGATAAAATATAATTTAATGAATAATAATTTGGTACCTTCTGTCCAAGACTACTTTCAGATGCAGATAATTATTTGTTTTAAAAATTTACATGTCATTTGTGCTTTAGCAAGGCAGTTATTCAGTTTAAATGCTGTATTATTTTATAATGGGTTATCCAAACAGGAAATTTAATTTACAGAAAAATAGCAAACAGAAAGAAAAAGGGACACTACACAGATTGAGAGTTCCTAAGTTTTGCATTAGCTTCAGCAAGTATATAAGGCACAGTACACAGGAAAAAGAAAAGTGTAATATATTAGTTGTAGCATTTGCAATAGGTGTCCTCAGTCAGCTGAAACTCTTCTCAAATCAACAGATCTGTCAAATAAGAAGGAGATTATGGCCCTAGGTCTCAGATCTAATGATGATTTGTATCACAATTTGAAACTTTTTGGAACTATCTTTTCTACCATTGTTTTGGAAAGGAAAAAGTTCCACTTGCTGACATAACTAAAAAAAATAAAATGTGTTTTTCATCTGTGATTAGTATGGACTTGGTAAGAAGGAAGATAAAAGAAACAGTAAAAAATTCTGCCTGAAATCCAAAATGCTTTTTGCTGAGTATTACTACTTCCAATGTGAGATTTTTCCGTTGGTAAGTGAAGCCTGCAACTTTAGTGCTAATGAAATAAATAGATTCATTTTAAAAATTTTATACACAAAAACAATACCTAAATATCTTTCATGGGAAGACAAACTTGAGTAAAATCCATGCACATTTGATTTGATCTTTCTTTGCTCAGAATCTAACTAAATCACTGAACTGAACACATACCACGGCACCTGTACACGATGTGTGTGTCTAAGCAGCTATGAAACAGCCCAGTTAATTGTCTGAAATCTAACAAAGTGTGGGTGCACTCGCTAGGAGTGAGATGTTGCCTTGGGATTCCAAAGGTGTTTACTCTTTATCTGGAAGGTTCTTTACAGTTTCCAGTTGAGGGTGTTTATTAACGGTATCAACCCTAGCACTGAATCACACAAATTGTCCTTTCATGACCATTTGTAGCTGCAAAATAATCCTGTTTTCCCAAAGCAACTTCTTTATAATACAGCAGTCTGAGTGTAATTAACATTTCAAAAAATGTAAAGGACATGATAGGAATCAAAGTGCTGGAAGAGTGATTGGTATTATATATGTGCAATATTTCTTCATGGCCTTTTTATCTGGCAGATACTCAGGGTAATATATGGTTATAGTGCAACAAAACCAGATAGAAAGCCTGAAGCTGAACTCTTTTCATTGCCCAAGTGTTCAGTTTATATTCCCTCTCACCTGCTTAAATAACAGCAAAAAAAGAAAAACCTGGCAAAATGAATGCTAATGTTAATAAAAAAAAAGCACGAAAACCCATTCAACTTATGCCCAGCCATCAACGCAAATCATATGATTTTCATACAAAATAAAATCAAGAACAAGCCTGATATACTTTGAAGTCCTGCCTGAATTCATCATGTTAAACACTGACCTTTATCTGTATGTTTTCCTGTATCTTGCATGGCTTTTCTAAATAAAAAGATCAAGGGTCATTCATTATTAAAGAAGTATTGCAATAGATAGTGCAGCAGGCTAACAATCAATGTTATTAAGGCTGAATCTTCCCATTTGAAGCAACACGAAAATTTGCATGTCATTCTTTTATTAGGTTTTTTTTAATATTTTTAGTATGAGTATAGTATTCCTCTTGTAAATGCAGCAATCCCTGCACCTCCTCCCCTCAAAAAAAAAAAACAAACCAAAAATCCTGGTGTTGCCAAAGGCATACTACCAACCTATGGCTCTTAAGTGAGGTTTAAAATTAAGGCCCTTGGATTTTCAATATTGACTTAATTATTCACTCTTTGTGGCAGTAGTCTTTTCATTTGGCCTCTCTGACCATTACCACAGCTATAAAGTGAACTGTGTACTCACTTCATCATAGTACAACTAGGGGACTTAATGTTGCTGGAGTTCTTCCATGTACCATTTGTACAAATTGTAAATCAATTAAATATTTTTTCTGTAATTGTTTGCAGGGCACTTTGTAAGTTTTACATCTTTAAGAAATAGCACTTGTTTTAGTAGCGCATCTTCTGGGACAAACCAAGTATTGTTGTTTCCCTTGCTGGAAAGCTGTTTTAAGCAGTGATCATTCTTCTGTCAAATCCTTTCCCTTGTGCCAAATATAGGTAACCAGCTTTGGTGCAGGTGGCCACATCAGTCAAACCCAAGACAACAGCAGGTCCTTCAAATAATATATCCGTCAATAACCTCGTCCCACTTGTTTGTACATATCCACTTGTCTTTCCTTTTCCTTTCTTTTCAGCATAGTTACCTAACTGGCCTCTAAGACAGTCCCTTTTCTGTTACCCCAGAGACCTGTCCTCCCTCAGCTTCCCTGCACACAGAGAGGAGGGGGCACAGCTTCTCTTGGTTTTTACATACATGACTTTAATTACCAGCATTCATCTTGTGAAGGCATCAATCATACATCAAACAATGTGTTTTTGAAGGAGGGAATATCATTACATTGCTAATGCTTCTGGTAAAACAAATGTGTTTTATGTCAAAATAGACTGAATGTTTCTTCTTTATAGAGTGCGATCATACCCAATTTAGAGCATGGTTTCTTTAGTTTGCATGGCCCAGGGAGGTGCTTGAGAGACGATCAAGACAGATTCTTAAACAATATGAGGAGTTGGTGCCTTTTTTTGCACATCCCTTTCACCTGTCAGGTAGCAAAAGTGCAGATAAGTATAAAAATGTGCAGTATTGTATAGAGAAGTTTTATATTTGAAGTAAATAGCTCTAGATGGTTATGGTTTCACCACAGATTTGCATGCATACTGACTTTAGAAGGAGTAAAAAAATAGACTTAAAGTTTCTTAAGCAACTTTAAATAGCCATTTGTTTTCTGTAAGTCTCAACATATGTCATAGCTGAGAAGAATTTGAGCCATACTTCAATATCTTTTTCAGTAACTTCTTGAAACTATGTTGAATTGAAACTTTTAAAATGTTTTTAATGACCATAATGGAGTTATTTTGGATTTTCCCATTGAAACTAAGACAGAGAATGGTTTTATAATATTCCCTTTGATTTATCATTCAATAAAGAGAAATTACTTTTAAGCATAGCACCAGAATTAAAAATAGATTTGAAATTAAAACTTAAGAAGACATGATTCAAAACTGCCAAAATAGTAAGTTTGCTCTTTCTTTTACTTTTGAAGAAAACATCTTTTAGAAGCTAAATTCCAGATACTTTCCAAATGTTTTCATCCCCACTGTATATAACTCACTGTGTGGAAACAGGTATAGTAGTTACAGGAGCTGTGATTTTTAGAAATACACTTTCCAAATGGTATTTGCTATATAAAATTGCAACAAGTGTTAGCTTTTCGAGACTCATCTGGGTTTTTTTGCTTCATGGTAAGAGGAGAGATGACTCATCAAGAAGAGAGAGGCATGGTATGAGATAAGGAGACCTATCACTTCTATCATTATAGTGTTTGTATTGCACAATAAGAATATCTTTGAATTTAGGTTAAAATGGAAGTGGCAAGTTATTAAAGATATACAGTGGAATAAAAAATTTTATATATTCTGATAATGACTGACAAGCTAACACCTTAAGAGAAAAAGGTGGACGAAATTGTCCATTATTATCTTCTTATTGTATCTCTTGTGTCTAAAACTCTCAATGGAATATCCCTGAGTGCTCTGTGTAGCAGATCCTATGGCTCTGTCCTCTGGTCTTGTCAAAGAGATCATAGAATCAGAGGATAATGAAGCACATCCATCCTACTTCTGTTCAAGCTTTCTACATCTGCTTAATTTAGAAGAATTATCCATTAAGAGCATTTATGATGCTATATCTGGCAAACCAGTTTTCTGCTGTGAAATGTTTTCAGAGCCACACTTTTTCAGGAGAATGTTTTTGACATTGCCATTATCAGAAAGTACTGAAATACTGAGGGTTTTTTATTGTTTTATTATTAGACTAGTGTTAGAAGTTGTCGTATGAGTCAGAAAGAAGAAGATGAAAAATTCTATTTGTTTTATGCTAAGAAAAAGATTTTGTCCCTGTTGAATCACACATTTTGATAGCATTAAAGGAAAGCATTTTTAATTTTTCAGTCTGTGCAAATCTTTGATGTTGGGGTTCCACTTCATATCAAAATGAAGTTTGAGAGCCTCAAAGTTTGCTGCAAGGTAAGAAACTCTGGTGTCTCTGGTTCTGTTGTGATTTGTGAAGCATCCTTTTGAAGATTCTCTTTTGACTGGGGATACTCAGAAAATAATAAGTCGGGGCTTTTTTGAGCAACCACTGAACATGATAAACATAGAAAATCTTAATTATTCGGTTAAATGCTGATTGTAGGGTCCTTAGCAGAGGGACTCGCTGTTCCAACATGTTTGAAAAACAACTAGTATAAGATACTTCCATGTTAAAATTACTGAATGAGCTCTGCAACGTGAAACAGCAGAGTAACTCTTACCTCTGCCAGATGATCTGTCTTCACTGATATGCTTGGTTTGGTAATCATCATCTTTACTAAGTTTAGAGTAGATCAAATTTAGGCATCGTTAAAGCATTACATGTTTGTATTTGCTGTGTATGTAACAAGAGTTACTTGTGTGGGCTTCATCTTAAGAACCTGTGCTCAGGGCTGTAATTTTCCTCTATATTCTCTGTGCACACGTTCTTGTTTGAAGAACAAGAACTGGTCTACCTTTGTTAGTTTACTTGCTAAAAACAAAAAAACACTAACTAGCAAGGACATCTTTCATAATGCAAGCTGAATGATAATTTTAAATATGTGAGAAGGAAAAATTGCTGAAAAGTAAAGTGTATTAACAGTAGTAAAACCTTGTTGCTTCCTTCCCCTTAGTGACAGTCATTTCTAGAAGCATAGCCTGTGAGGGAAAACTCAATACTGTAAGTAAGAAAGAAAGCCAGTTTTAAAGCTGAATCTATAGATACTTTTTAATATACTCACTTAAACTAGTAAGCCATCACTTTCTTTAAAAAAAAATTAAAAATACAAGCATATAAATATATTCCATCAGCCATTGCTTTAAACTGTGGAATGTTTTTCCAGAAATAGCAATGGCCAAACACATACTCTTTGTTAAGTCAATAAAAGATGAGAGCAGTGAATTTGAGATGAAGAAATTCTTCTGATATTTTTTGACTGGTGTGAACTGCTGCTGTGTTTGTGTGCTGCAGGACAAATAGAGTAATCTCTTGCTTGATTGCAGCATGTTTTACTGGCTGTTAATGTGGCTGGCCTGTTCTCATCCATTGGACATAATTTGTTGATAACAAACAGTGCTAAGCGGGCATTTATTTGTATATTTGTTATTGACAGGAGCCCAGATTTATGCCAGGTCAGATAGAATTGGAATAGTAGAAAGGAAGACTAAAACAGCCAAGTATGTTCTTTTTTTGTTTTTAAGTACAAACCTGCTTCATTCAAAGTGAAGCTGAAATTTTAAGGGGATATGCTGATTAAGGCTTCCCTTCTATGTGACTTATATCTATCCTGTTTTGCATCAAGCAAAGCTCTCACCAGTAATATTACTACTACTCCCTTTCCCCTTTATTTTGAGAGGGGAACAGTTCTGTTCCCAGGCTGTCAAGCTGCCATAACCAGGCTTTTTGCTAGTCCAAGTACAAGCACCCTTTGCTGCTCTCCCCTGATTTCTTATCTGACAAGAAGGTAGCAGGAGAATTATATTAATTTCTGGTGCCAGATTGAGCAGGATATATTTATCTATGAAGAAATACTTTAAATTTTTGAATTTTTGGGTTTTGTTGGGTTTTTTCCTGTTGCAGGGAGTGCAGCTAGTTTTCTTTTGTAATCTGTAGATGAATTCATTTTAGCTCTTTTAAGGATGTAAGACGATTGAGCAAGAACATGTTTTTCCCAAATGTCTTCTTACTCACCCCAACCTTGGGACCATATTTTGTGTAGACGTCACAATTCCTTAGCTGATTGACAAATGTTTATTGTCTCCAGGCCCTCAACGCAAGAGTTGTGTTTACTTTTACCTTCCACTTGTGAACAGTAATCCTAGTACTGGATTTCTATTTGCTTGATGTTTCTTCACTGACCCTGCCTTTATTTTCCCAAGAGAATATATATCATCTGTTTCTGAGTCTGCAGTCAGTGGTTAAGGAAGAAATGGTGGCCATCAACAATTTTACATAAAATATGTAGAAGTCCTCAAAAATTACAAGGAGAAACCAAAAGTCAAATAAATGGTTTGTACAGGGGCTGGGAAGAGGGCCAGGTTTGGATAGGTAGCTGAATGGCTGTGTACATGTTCCCTCACCAAGGGTGATTTTACATCTAGATACTATTTATTCTTACTCTGACAACGTAAACAGCAAAGACGCAACAGGTGCTAAAAGTAGTATCCACGTCACTGCATACTCCTAGGCAACAGTGTGAACCTAATTTTTTTCTGGATTTTGTGAAGAGGGAAAAAAAGAATGAAAAAAAATAACGAACTACAGTCTCATCTTTACAAAGAGCTTCTGTACTCACAAGTCTAAGTTATTAAACACCCATCCTATGTCCACAGTAAGACACCATCAGTTCTCAGCTCTTTATTTCTAAAGAAATAAAACGTTGACATGTACATTAAAATAACCCGAAGAATAGACTCCAGACTCCAGGACATGAACTATTATTTATTGCACTAATACTTACAGGTTGATCTTTTCAAAATGCTTCTCTGTTCTCTAGCCCCCAAAATCCACAGCACAGTATGAGGAACTATTATCTTTACTGTAGGAATAAATACCAAAGGTTACATCTTGGACTAGTGGTCCAGGATTGTCCAGAATAATGTCTTTTAATCATTCTTCTACTTGATAATGGTGGAAAATTACTCTCTCCAGCTTTTCCCCATAAACTTACGAATGCTTCCCATGAGGTTGTGGATTAGTGTTATTAAATGGTTGCTCTGGATATAATGAATGTGAGGGTAGGGATAGGAGAAAACAGAAGGTTTTTGGAGTTTGTTTCTTTGTCCAAGCTCCAAAAGACATTCCTAAAATGGAAGCATTAGTGATGGCCCTATGAACATTGCCTGATACTGATGAAAAAGCAAAGTACTTTCCTTCAAAAATGTATTTGAGTAATGTGGTACCACATTACTTGTCAAAGCAGAAAGGTGGCTTTTGAATTCCTATAAAAATGTCATAGAGAAAAAGCCAGTACTAGCTACAGGGCTGCAATTTATATCTTACAAATGCTGATATGAATTTCCCTTGGGAAACACAGCAGCAAGAGAATGTATGTGGTAAACTGAAACATAGAAGGATTTATTTTCTCCAAGTTTTACTTTTAGGTTTGATAAGTTTATTGTGATGGATGGGAGCACAATGTATAAAATGACTGGCTTGTATACTCAAATTTATTAGTATCTATCATTGAGCATATACCATACTTAAATTTTCAAATTGAGATAGAAATATATTACTTATTATGGATGATATGATTAAGTATATTTTAAATCCAAGAGCTGTTGATTGCATATTAAAATAGTAGTTAATGTCTATCTCAACTTTTGGTAAATCTCCATTGATGGATAAATCTTTTTAGAGAATTTAAATTGTCAGCAGAACTTATATTTCAATGAGTAATTGGGAATTTTCTAAGAGCTAATAAATTTTACCTTTATTATGACCGGGTTCTTGAGGTGCATATGTAAAGAACTTCCATGAGAACTCTGAGATTTTTATATCTTTGAGAACAGACCCAGTAATATCTGCTTCAGATAGTTGTGCAGCACAATTATCAACATTTAGAATAAATTAATTCATAATCTCTGAATAGTGATGAAAGACTGCAAATGAAAATTATGCTGAGTTTGGTGGAAGTATTGAGCTGGAGCAAAGTAATTTTTATTTCTAACTCACTTCATTCCATACTAAATAATTTTTTTTGTTATGCCAAGCAACTAAGCATACTAAAGTCATATTTTGGTAAAAACTGGATGGGATTAGATTTTCACTCAGAATAACGCTCAAAAATATAGGTACTTAAAATTTGAATAACTTAATTTTCTTTCCCTTTTGAAAATGTAGCCCTGCAGCAGATCTTTTGAAGTGTAAACTCTGAGACATAGGAGTATTAAAATAATCATGGATCTGGAGGAAATATCACAAAAACATCCAGCACAGATTAATCAAGAATAGAAATTCATTTGAACTTTCTGTGGTCTATTGAATATGAAAACATTTCATATTTCAAATAGAAAAAAAAGAAGCCTTGAGCAAAGTTTTGATCAGTCAGTGACATTTCTGGTGTAACACCTGAATATTCTGATTAAGGTTGAAGGTTTCTTTGCAGCTTCAGCAAACTTTCTTGTATTTTATACTTTTTATTTATTAGTACTATTTGAAAAATAGCTGATCTGTGCTACAGGCTGAGGAACAATGGTAATAAAGAATGAAAACTTCCAGATGACTACTTTGGCCAGACATAGTATTTTCATTCTGCAATTTCTTGGCATTTTGTTGTGAAATTCATGTTTTCAGACTTTCTGTTATAGCCTGTTTCCCTAAACTGGATTGTATCTCTGAAGATAATTATTTTGTGTAACTCCTGTAAAGTAGACTTTTTTTTTAATTGGGAAGAAGTTTCCTGTTGGAGTGGTTTCTGTATGTGTGAGAGTGGCTGGGTAATGATCAGATTCTTGGGAAACTTGTGGTTCAGGAGCATCTGCAGAGCATCACATTGTGCTGCTGTACTAAGCATCACTGAATCTCTAAAAGGTGTATTTTTTGTCATAATAACTAAATTAAATAGATTGGATTAGTCAGGAAATCGACACTGATCAAAGAGGGTTTTTTTTGGACATCAGTTTTGAGAGTCTTAAGCAAAGAGAACAGTAAAAGCATGAGTCACAGAAAGATTGTTTTGAAATAGCAGCAGTGGAAAAACCCATTTTCAAACCAACTGTATAAATTAACTATTATTGTGTAGGAACACTTTGTGAGGAAGTACATTGACATTGTTGCTGGGCAAATGTCAAAACTGCAAGTCACTGTGTCCCCACTGACTTTCTTCCTGGAGTCAAAATCCCAAATCAAGTCTAATATAATGTATATATTTATTCCCATTACCCCTGAATTAGGACTTGAGGATTTTCCCCTGTGAAAATCCTCCATAAATATTAAAAGCGTCTAGCAGAAATTACATTGCTCCTCACTTCCTTCCATTGCCATCTGTGTGTGGGTGTCTTTTGGGGGCCAGTATGACAAGAATTGGAAGAAGCATTTCTGAAGGAAAATATTGTATTTCTTAGAGATATTAATGTGGAAATATAAAAAAAGTACATAATTGCTTGAAGCATGGTCAGGAGTTTCACAAAGTTTTTTGTTGAACTTAGAGGATTTTTGGTTCTACACTCTATTTTCAAGTTGCTGATGTAAAAAAAATAAGAAAGCAAAAGAGTTTATTGTGGCAGAGATAAACTCAGGCAGCTTTTACTGTGCTGTGAAGATTATCAAAGTGCAATGTGCAAACACTTACTGATATGTGTATGAGAGAAAGAACATATGCTTATCAATCTACCTCTTTTCTATATACAAAGTTGTCAGCAAGACACAGTAAAACATCCATAGATACAAAAAGAATTGTACATAAACTATTTATGGCAAGTAGCAAATTTTTGTCTTAAGAATGCATTGTCAGTTTTCCTGAAATAATCTTGGATGAATTTTTCACGGTGAGAATTCATGACAATTAGACAAAAGTGATGTTTCTATTGCCCTTTTACATGTTATTTCAGGAATGGGAGGTCAGACTTGTCATAGAAGTCACGTATTCATTTCCTTCTCAGCTGTTCTTGAGGGTGACTGCTCTTACATTCATACCCTGCAGTGTTCTCCGCCAGGATACATGTGCCAGTGCTGTTCTACTTCCCATTAACCAGACTGCACAGCAGTAGGGAGGGGAGTCCAGGAGCTCAGCTTCCCACATGGACGTCCTACAGGGCTGTAAATAATTTATTTTCTCTTCTCATCTCCTGAGCTATTTAACACAAAAGAGCCACAGTTCCAGCAAACAGAATTAAAGGGGGCCACAACCAGAATGCCTAAAAACTGAGGTGGAGGCATTTAAGTTCAAAGGCCTGAAACTGCTTGTGTCTGAGCAGAAATTTGGATCAAGCTGCCTCATAATTTAGAGAATGTAATTAACAGACAGTAGAGACTGTTCTCTTCCATGTGGAGTTTCTCATTATTTTTAAAAAGAAATTACATCATCATTGAGAAAGATAGAAAAAAAAAGTCTTAAGTTGGTGGCTAGGTACTGACCTACAAGGTGGGGCACTGATATTGCAGAACAGCCTCATTGCCTGTTGATTTACACTGTACACACTGGTGGCATGGACACCCTTGTGCTTGGTGTTTGGAGGCTTCCTGCCCTCCACTTGGCATTGGATCTAGAACTATTTTGGAGGATGTAATTTAGCTTGAGTTCCCAAAGGTAATGGTAGATGGAGAACATGATGAGTAGCTGAATACTTGGATGTTTCCCTCTTAATAATACCCAAGTGTGTCTCCAGGTTTTTGAAAGGTAAAGAGAGGAATTGATTGAGAGAACAAGGAAGGGGCATCATGATGAGACAAGTTGGAAATCACTTAGCTTCTTATCTTCTTTTAGCATTATTTAAGATTTCTGATGAACAGGAAATCAAGTAGGTCTCGCTGATAAGTCTCTTAGTCTCCTTATTTATCTCAGTTTTTAAAAGTTCTGCTTGAAGAAAACATACACTAGTTAAAGATGAAGTGTACTTTTATGTTTTTCTGGTTCTGGCTGGTTTGTTTTTGTTTTGTTTTTCTTTTTTATTTGGAGGCGAGGATTTCTCATAAATGAAATTTCTTCAAGGCATTTTAATGTCTTTAAAATTCTACTTATGTTTTATGGGCTTTTTCACCCACAATTTTTTTTTTTCCATAGAGAAAGTTTTTAAGATTTTACATGTCATGTGCACACTGAAACTCTATTATCATTCATCAAGATCATGAGGCTTTGCATCACTTTGAAGAAAAGCATAAAATTTCTTTTGCAGTAGACAGGCTGTACAGGGCTTTCATGCAACTTAGTTTTTCTAAACAGCATTGCTCTTGTCTTGCAAATGTTTAGCATGGAGCAATGTTCTTCAGCAAGATACGGAACTCTAGTGCTTGGGATAAGAGCCTTGGGATTACAGAGTTTCATCAGTGGTTACTGGCATTTTGCCAATTAAGCACAGCTTGTGTCACTTGTAAAATGATCATTTGTGACTGTGGAAGAGATCTAAGTAGAGGATGTCTTTTGGGAAACTTTAGAGAAAAGTGTTGCTGGAGTGAAGCAGCAATCCCTTTTGCTGGAGGACACAGGGACCTGTGTGGATTGCCACTTTTACAATAATGAGTGGCTCAGATACACGGCCGTATTTAATTATCCTTTCAGTGTTTATAAACCAGATTTCTGCTCAGAAGCTTGGTTATGAGAGAGTGTGACTCCAGGGTTTACATTACTGAAATTTGTTGGTCAGCACCATTGATTCATTTCATATTGGTAAGGAAATGGAACAGATTTTTGCATTCTTTATTGGCTCTTTCACAATATGAATGTAGATGAATTTTCCTGTCTAAAGCAGAAAGTCACAACAGTATCAAGCAACATGTTGTTCTTCACAAGGTTAGGCTAGGCAGAATTATGGATCCTTTCTGCCCTTCTAGGCTTAAGTGTTTCTAAGCACTGCTTACAGCTGAGAATGAAAGAATCCAACTCAAAAGCAGTAGGATGATTCATTTGAGGGTTTTATTTCTGCAAATTCCTTTATCTACCTTCACTTTGGAAAAAAAAAATCTTTCAGCTTATGTTGTTTTAAAACTAAAAAACTGCAATTACTTTTGTGCTTGAGTAGTTTCATTAAAATATGTCATATTCTCTCTACAGTTAGTATTATTCAGAGGATTATTCAGAGACATTTTTAAATCTGCACCTGGGTACAATCTTCCTTAACAAAACTCGAACAAGTGTGTGGTCCACCCTGAATTATAATAGGTCAAAAGAGTAAGTTTCTGCATTTGTTTTCACCAGTAATTCTAAAAAAGCAAGTGGCAGAAATATGTGTGAAAATTGAGATGTAAATAATTTCCTAATCAAATTGCACTCTGATCAAGGATATTTTTTTTTAAGAAACCCACTTAAATAGTAAAGGTCAGAAAGTTAAATATGTAAGTGCAATCAGCAGGGTATTCAAATTATTAGTGTCAGCTCTGTTACCACTCATGATAAAAATTCAACCAAGTTAAATCTATAACTCTATTTTACATTAATCCAAAACAATACAGAAAAGAAAGGAAAAAATCAATTAGCTAAAAATATAGGGTGGTAAGAATTTTATGGGGTATATGATTCTTCAGGCACTTCTGCAACCCCAGTGTCAGAGATGGGTCCCTGCATTCTTCTTTCACCTTTCTGTGGACGCTGCAATCAAGTGATGCAAAGCCGCTCTTTGCTCAGCTGTAATAGACATAGGGAAAAATTAATCTGAATAATCCAGTATAGGTACTGGATAATAATGTGTTTTTCCATATTTTAAGCCAAATATAATATAGCCATTGTTTTTCTTCCCTCTGTCCTTCTGCCTGTAACTATATAGTAATAGATTTCTTTCCGATATATGCATGAAGAATTCATACACAAGCTTTGTTTCTCAGATAAAGAAAATAAATGTTAAAATATCCATGCTGGTATAACTGTGGAAATATATGCTATGATTTGTAATTGTGAAAACTTAAGGGAGAATACAGATAATTTTTGCCCCATTTACCAATGAAAGGCCTTTCTTGCAGAGTCCTCCAATCCATTAGACAGCAATTTTTGTTAAAAAACAGCTTGTGCTTAACGCCTGAGAGACCACTGGTGTTTACAATCTCCCTGCTCATCTAATCCACTTTCCGTGTTTCCAATGTCTGAATCAGTGCTGAGAAATGGAATTGCACATTATATTTTTTTAGTCATGAGCAAGTATTTTGAAGTTTCTATCAGTGACTAAACTTAATTTCCTGATGTATCACCACAAAGTGATGGTATTGAAGACGGAAGTTAAAATGACCCAATACCCTCCTCTCTCAATATAAAAAAATAAAGAGAAATAATGGAAATACTGTACTGTTTCCTTGCTAATTTAGTAGTGGTCTTGTCTTAAATTTAGACAGTGATATTTTCTAGAGTCACGTTAATTAAGTTTTCTGTACTGCGAGCTGCCCTGCACAAAACTCTCCAGGTTCTGAAGGTGAGGTGATGGTGAAGCAGTGAAGCTGGGCCAGCCAACCATGAGGCTCCCTTGAGGGAGCACCCAAATGATCTGCTCCTGCCTCTCAGCACCAAACAGGCACAGCTGCCCAGATTTCACGGTGCTGGGCAAACATGACCATCATGCCATGGTCAGATGGCAAAAGCCTTGGTTGTCAACAGCAAAACCCTCTCTCTTGCTATCAGCAATGCAGGGGAGCTTCATGCGTTGCTTTCTCTCTTCATTATCTGCAGATATTCTGAGGTCTAAAAGTAAAAACGAGAATAGGTTTCAGTTACTAAACCAAGATATCAACAGCAAAAGACTATTTTCTTTGCGAGGTTGAACCTGTGTCTTTATGAAGTAAGAAATCATTGAATTGTTTCTCAGTGGTCTCTTGGTTTGTGGTTCTAATTAATAAATTGTACTTTCTTGCAGCTGTCTCTTCTTACACTAGATATGTTTTTGAATTTTGGAAAAGGTAGAGCATTTTGAATTTTGCTTTTTTTTCCCAGTACTACTATCATATCTTTTTTGTCCTGTCAGATGAAGGCTTATGTGGCTCATTGCATCTGTGCATAGCAAAAATTTGATTTATAATCCTGTGAAATTTTCTACAGGTCAGAACCAGCACTTTTGGAAAATGTATTCTGTAAGGACTTGTTTAGAATAGGTGATTTTCTCTGAAAGGTAACCTTAGCATTGCCCTGGCCTTTATGGCTTTGACTTGGAAATTACTATTGCAGAGTTCAGAGAGCATGCTTTCCTCAAAAATATTTTCTTAAAATGCTGTGACATCTTCAGCAACTGCTATTTTTGGACCATTTCATTTAAAATTAATCACTTGTAGAATCTTCAGCAAGTACATTTCACAAAGAACATGACTGAGTCTTTTTCATTTGTATATGAATATAGATGTGGTTTTGCCTATTTCTTTAAAGATTAAAGTCTGTCTTGTTTTTGGACTTGAGTAAGATCTTGTGAATTTTATTGCCTTTATCAGGATAGGTGCTGGCATTTAAGGAATCTTACCCTCGGCTTTCAGGTTCTATATCTAAAACCCCCTTTTTTCAATGGTTTTCTGCTTTTGCTAGCTTTAAGGTATTGTTAAAGATTATTGCTTTACCTTGTCCAATTTTATTTGCTTTATAAATTGGCATGACAACTGAAGGTTTTTCTAGGATTTCAAAATTCATTTGGCAGTTAGAGTGAAGTCTTCTGCACCTTGCAGATCTAATAGCCAACTTGCCTTTTTTTGCTGCTTGCTGGAAGTGAGGCAGGGAGACCTGGAGAACTTGAGAATCTGCTTTAACAATGTTATAGCTGGGTCTTTGATATCACACATTAAACAGTATACAGAAACTGAGGATCTGACACAGCAAACATTTTCTATTTTGGATTGCTGAAATTTTCCTTTTCAGGTGAGTCCATTGCAAAGGTAGTGGCTTCCATGAAATTTACATCTGACTAGCTTGTCTTTTTGCTAGATTTCTGGCGATATGACAGAATCAGGCTTGAAAGTTAAAGATTTTTCATTCCATAAGTATTAGTTCTTGTTTAGAAATAATGAAGTTTATAGTGTTCTTGTTTAGAAATAATAAAGTTTATAGTCTTGAATCATAATTCCTATAGATGTGAAGTGTCATGTATGAAAACAGTCAAGAATTTACTGGTCAGATTTTTTTCAAAGCTACATTCACAGGAAATATTATTTTCCCGTTTTCACCTGTTTTGCCGCCTTGTTGTTTTATTTTTTTTCCTGAGATAAGAAATTAGAGTAATGGTTTTGCCTTTAGAAACACATTTGCCTAAGTAATAAACCTTAGAAAAGGGCACAGGAATAATTAAGGGAAACAATGTTTTTGATTAGACATTAAAACTAGTAGCTACAAAAACACCCAGCAAGCTCTACAAGTTAATGCCTTTATTATTTTAGGACCAGAGTTGGCCCCAAGATCTCCCAAAGAAATATGAACTAATGAATTTCTCACTTGATATATGACAAATTGCAAGTTTGTTTTGCTTGAATAGCCTTTACTCTAGAAGGAGAGTGTTGATGTTGATATTTATTAATCTGTCATGAAAGTCATATCTCTGAAATCATCAGAGTGTTAGAATGCAACAGCTGGCTTAAACTCTGTCCAGGCTTTCATGTGCCAGGGCAATGGCTTCAGGATAAAGTGTGAATACAGCATCAATGAACTTTCATAATCAGGTGGTGCCATTTTCAAGAAAGTGGATTGCCCACTATTATTTATAATAAGCCAAAAGACACTGGAACATATGGAGGTGAAATTTCTGATGTGCAGACCATGTATACTCAAATCAGGGTTTTCAAAAGAGGAAAAAAGGAAAAAGTGTTTGAAGGCAAGATGAAAAGAAAACTTCTTCCCATATGGTACCTGAGAGATTTGAAAAAAGACAAAGTTAAAAATCAGTTTTCAAAATGTCATTTTGTTTTTCCAATTTTTGTCTTTGATCTTTGAAGATTTAGGAAAATGTTTAGGGCTGACTAAATTCTCTAGTCAGCTGACAGAAAAATATAGCTATGCTTGGAACTGCGTCATTGACGTTTATGAAGTTTCATCTTATAATAAACTAAAATTCTTCCTTCAGTGTCAACCTTGTAAATTTCATATATATAAAAAAAGGATGAAAATTTTATTTAAAAAAATAAAATATTTTTGGGATAGGAATATCTGTGTGAAATATTTTGTATCCCTCCAACAGCATGCAAAGGTAAATTCTCTCATTTAAGGAATACAACAGTGTAAATACTTTGAGAAAGTCTGCCACTGCAGTTTAAAATCTCTCAAGATTTAAACATTTAACATAGCAATGAAAAATGCTTGCTCCAGACATGGTTATTAAGTCTCTAAAGATTTTTACTGCTATGTAATCAAGTTTGTAATGCATACATACATGGAAAGCTATGATATAATCAATGAGGCTTTGTAATATACATGATAAAGCTATTCACTGAGGGTAATAAAATAAAATCTAGAAGTAGAACCAAATTTCCTTTCTTTTCTGAAATGCCTTTTTAAAATACTGTTTTCATTGCCTTAAGAAAAGCAAAGAAAATTATTCAGTATGTAAAATACAGGAAGAAACTGAATCTAAGGAGTGACAGGGGAAATATACTCCACATTCTAATGTTATATATATTATAGTACATTCAAGAGATTTTATTGTTTTGATTTGGTTTATACTTGTGTAAGTTGTATAGATTTTTATTGTTGCTTTAAATTTAAGGTTTATAAAAGAGGTTTGTTGTGATGCTTGGTGGGGAATGGATGAGCAAGTTAAATATTGGTTCTATAAGGAAATATGTGATGTCTCTATTACATTGCTTGTCTGAACTGGGGGGTTTTTTCATGAAACATAAAGAACATGGATGTAACATCCCTCAGTGTTTCACTCATTTTCCCTCTAAGCCAGTTTGGTTATTTCAAGTTGCTCAAATTATGAATGTGGTTTGGGGTTTTTTTCCTGCAGCAATGCTTCATAATTTATTTTACAAATCATGTTCACAGTTGGTAAAGTTCAACTGTAGCTTTCTGTCTGAAATACAAGCCTGACTTCAGCTGGTGGCATAAAGTGCAAAGTGTGATAGAAGTGCAGTTGATAGAAGTACATGCCCAAGAGGAGCAGATGGGTTAGGAATTAGGAGGTGAGGTTGGAAGGATACTCAGTGTGAAAGGCAGGAAGAAATCTGGTATCAAAGGTGTTAGGAGGTAAGCAATAGCATGGGACCTTAAAATAAGGCAGGCAATTAAATAGAAAGAAAAAGATATGCAATAAATGAAGGCCTAGAGAGCAAGGGAGACTGGAGTGGTAAGGAAAGCACTTCAGCGCTGAGGGAAAATGAATTTTGTCAATAGCTTAGCCATGAGGTGGAATTTGATACACTGGTGGTCCATATGTAGGTAACTTTGCCTTTACTAGTAAACTAATTTTTAAGCAGAGTGGGGAGTGCACAGGGAGTGGGGAAACTTAGATTAATAAAGTGTTTTTCCGTGTACATTTTGTGGCAGTGTAATTTTTAAAATGCAGACTACTACTGCGCACTTAATGCACTTCTCTTACTTTTTGTAAGTCCTAGCCTAAAGAAAGAAGTTCTATGCCTCACTGCTAAAACAAAGCTAAAAAAAGAAAGTAAACTAAAATAGAATGGCCAGTGTTTTTTTTCTAGACAGACTGAGCAAAAATCGTAGATCTCTTTTGTGAAAGAACAATATGAATTGCCTCAGGGATCTGAAGAATAGTGAGAGAAAACTTACTAATCTATAATGCCTTTTCTTTTGCTCCTAGGTTCAGATATTGTTCAATGGTTAACGAAGAACTTATCAATAGAAGACCCAGGTAATTTCTCTTGTTTTCTTGTCTTCAGATTCTAGGGGTTTTTTTCAAAATTATTGGATCTGACTTTGTTTTCTGCTGTGGTGGGAATGCCAAGACAAACATTGGACCAGTACAATTTCAATGGCTAAACAGACATAAAATCTTAGAAACCTTTACTAACATATTGAGGATTTTGATTATCCATTTTATTGCAGGAGGTATCAGGAAACAATATGGGAATGATAATGACAGTTCTTTGGTAGAAAATGTGTTTGAGTGCATGAGGAATTCACTCAGTGTTATGCTAAATAGTTTGTTCAATACAAGATGTTTTCTTGCAGAATTTTTCAATACCGAAAAAATACATAGAAGTACTAAAAACACATTCTTCTACTGTTACCAAAAGTGAATCTTAAATTTGTACACTTCTGTAGCATCTTAAATGGAAAATGAAATGCAAATAAAATCAGTGAAATGAGGAAACGAGGAAGAATAGTTCATTACTTGATCAGCTGGGTTAGGAAATGAAAGTAAGGATTTGGTTCCAAACTCTGCCTTGGTATCTTGTATGCCCAGCAGGAAACAAAGTTTGGTTATTATATTTAGCTATTATTTCTTTCCTGGGTTTACAAGAATCTAGTTACCTGATCAGAAGTTTTCCATAAAGGAATTATTTCTAGTAGAAAATGCTGAATTGTAGAAATAAAATATTCTATGGAGGTTCCCATTTCTTTTGGTTAGAGGAAAAATAATCTTCCTTCTTTAAAAATGATGAGAAATGAATAAAAATTGGTTTTTTCCTTGCTTTTTTCTTTTTTTTTTATTTTTGGGAGTAATCTTTGTCTTTATTTTTAAAATGTGTTTTTCTGTCAAATTAGAACTCAAAGTATGATAATTGAAAAAAGCAAAATCACTGTGTTTAAAATTGTGACTTGAGCAATGAACAGCTATCAATATGTAATTTGTAATTTGGAAGTAGTCAGTGCACAACATATTGACATGTTATGTGAGAGAGATGACTACAATTTCAGCTAACTTTGAACAGTGTTGTATGCTAGCTTCCTGGAGATAATGTGGAGGCTTCAAGTGACCTAAGTGTGATATTGCGTTTCTCAGTTGTCAGCTAAAAAACACCTCTTTGTGTTTACGAGAGTTTGAAAGATTCTTAGGCTAAGTTTATTTGATATGGAAGCTTAACCTTTATTTGTCAAACCAGAGCTACAATACTGCAATAGGTTGTTGTTCAGATTACTTGCTTGTTGCAAAATTTGGAATAGAAAAAGCTTCTGCTAAACAGAAAACATGTCTCCTTGGTTCCTTGTGTTCTTATTCAATTAAAATTAAACAAACACACAAACTACTAACATATGTAACCAAAACACCACAGTAATTTAACTGAAGCTGGGTTTTATCCTCTCAGATTACATGGATGGAAAAAAAACTATCCACAATGACAAAAATGTCTTATGTATCTTGGTCGTAGTCCAAAGTCAGCTATCTGGAGCTGGTTAAATTCTGATCTTCAGAAAACAAATCGCCCTAAATGCTTCCTTTGGGTAATGCTCAGAATTGCCAGATGACAGTGAACTTGACAGATGGTGAGCAAGAGCTTTTCACATGACAGAACTTCTGAAAATGTTCTGTTTTTTTCAAAATCCTTAAGTGTCTTGCTTTTCATTTCAGTTCTGGACAAGTCAGTCTAGAACCTTGTGTGGAAAAGCCCTTAATTTTTGCAATCTGTTGTCACTGTAATTTGGATTTCCAGTGTCTTCTGATCACTTTTTACCTGTAGGTCAGGGTTTAACTCAGTTGTCTTTTAAAACTATCCTATAGGGTCCTGTTACAAATCACTTATGAACCTGTGCAGTTTTATGATGCAGAAATAAATAATGCCTTAGTTGGCACTGAAAATTATCTTCTCTGTCTAAATCTGATATCAGCCACGTACCTGGAAGAACAACATAAAGTAGATTGGAATGCATATTTTAAGAGTATATTCTACTCTGTCCAGAAAAATGTAAGGACTGTTTGCACACCTCATCTACCAGTGCTGTGCAGCTACTCATGCAAGGAAGGCAAGTGAATTGTGATTTAAGGGATAAATGGAGAGATTTTCAGAAGGGTCATCAGGTTAGAAGGAACCTCAGAAGATCAGGTGGTGCAGACTTCCATGGAGAGGCAAGCCTGAGTGAGATTACCGAGTTCTCTGTCCTCTCTCATCCTGAACACTGCCACTGACAGGACCTTCAGCACATCCAGTGATTGTTCTCACAGTCAAAAACTTGAATAGATGAAAGCTCTCTCCATGCAACTTGTATTCATTGCCCCTTATCCTCTCAGTGTGGCTCCCTGTAAAGAGAATTTCTGTCCTCTAAGCACTGGAAAAATGTGTTGAGGTCCTACCTTGAGCCTTCTGTTCTCCAGGGTGAAAACATCTAACTCTTACAGTCAACTTGTTCTTTAATAAAACACAGAATCAGTAAGAAGAAAATGATGTTACCACACTTTATATATAAAGAAGTAATATTTTGAAATGCAATTTTCCCCTTTGTTTTGCATAGGGAATATAACTCCAGTACCATTTAAGCGAGAATGAAGTAGGCAGCATTATGGATAGTGGGAAAACATAAGGCAGAAGGCCTGACAGCAACATTTGCTTCAGTTTGTTAATAGGTGTAAAAGTTTCACCTGGAAAAAGCAATTTAGCAAAAAGTAGTAAAAAGCTTGAACTTGTAAACTGCCAGTCAATAAAATCATGCAGGTTTTTAATAAATGGAAAATAATATTTGGTGGAATATTCGAAAGATTTTGGCTTGCTGCAGTAGATCTCCATCAAGAAAATAAACTGGAGATGATAGGTGGATTCTGCTAATTTGTACCAGATTTGAAGTTATTTCAGTGGAGCAGAGCTTGTGCCCAGAATAGCTGTGCACAATGCAGTGTGCAGTTGCTGTTACATTGTTTGCTATTCAACATGTAGTTAAAAAATGTTTGTGTTTCAGCCTACAATTCATATGTAAAATTTTAAGGAACAGAAATTGTCCAAGTTATTTTTAATGGGGAAGTTTTATTCAGGCATAAATATAAGCATGATCTCAACCTGAAACGAAGCAATTAACTGAGTTTACAGAATTGTGAGGGCTCGTGGTTTGGCACTCAGACATGTGTTGTCAAATTGACCATTACAGGGTAAGTGCTGATGCTTCACTGATGTTGCCAATTACTCTTAATGTGGAAAATCTACTCTGTTTTTCTACATTGTGTTTTTCTTTTTTGAAATGATCACTAATGACGTGAAATGCACCAGACTGACCACATCAGATACTGAAGTTCCTTTAATCTGTAGTGGGAAAAATAGAACAAAAAGGATAAATGATTTAAAGGTATCAGCTTAAATTCCAAAGAGTCTAGTCCTGTACTTGGTTCTTGCACTGATTTCTTCAATGTCCTTTTGGCAAACACTTGATTTCTCTATTCCCTAATATTCAACATCCTAATAGTAAATGATGCTGTTGTCTCCTAAAGGAGAAGGAATACTATGACTTTTCCAGTCTTTTCACAAGAAAATGGTGTTATTCACAAACACTCATTTCCAATCATCCCACGAATAATTTTCATCTAGATGTCTCAGAAAATGCCTTAAAGTGTAGATAATATATTTAGACATAATCCTCGTGTTCCTTTAAAGTATCTTTATTCCTGAGTGTTGCTTATTTAATTTTCTCATAGTTGTAAACCAGCTGAATTTGGCTGGAGGCACTTCTTTATCAAATGGTTGCTCCAGCAGAGCCACTGCAGCTGCTCTAGAATGCTCAGAATGCATTTACATTGCTTTGCTCCTGCTCATTTAGGCAGCCTGTTGAAGTAGCTTGCTATCGCTCTTGGCCATTACACTGAAGCCAAAAATATATATGACTAAATCTAAGTTTTATAGTTATGAAAAAAGACTACCTTGATTTTTATGCCCTCCTGTGGTTTTTCAGTTTCAGTTCTCACCATTTGTATGTAGTTTTTTCATCTAACTGGTGTAACTAATCTGTAGCTAGATGCCCATCAGCATCCATGTGAACTGTGGTCACTGAGCCAGAGCAATAACAAGGGAGGGCTCAGTAGCACAACATCTGTTTTTATTTCTTCGTTTTCCCTCTTTAGTAAAGTCTTTCTCTCTCCAGCAGCTGGTGTACTAATAATGACCTTGAAAAGACACAGTACTTGTTTGAAAGAGTTAGAAGAAAAATGTTAAGGCTTTTCTTTGAGTTTTTGAAAGTTTACTTGAAAAATTGTTCAGTTCTCAGTTTTGCCTTTTCCCCAGTTATATGCAGAAAGGTAGCAGCAAAGAACAGGAGCCAGACAAGATGTTCTAAACAATTGTCATTTGGGAAAATGCACCAGAGACCTGCAAGAAAAGGAGAGGTACTTCCAGAGATTGCTAACAGAAAAAAGTCTCTTATGAGAAGGAATGAAGAAGAGAATGGAAAGGTCACGTTTATCTTTGCAGTCTTTGCACTAATCAAAACCTGTGGAAGTGGAGTAAGAGTAGAATGCTCCCTTTTTATTATCCTGACTTTAAAAAATAACCAACCCGAAAGCTCAATAAAACTAATTTATGCTGCCTGCACACATACCATACCCCTCATACTGGGAACCCAGGGACATCAGACACTCTCGTTTTTCATATGCCTGATAGAAATTCAGGCACATTTTTTTCCATAGCAAACCTCACAAACCTTTGTCAATTCCAGTGCAACTAACTTGCCGACTTTCTTCTCCTGGGTGAATTTGATCTGAGCTTTGATCAGATCCTGTAACATTTCAATGGAATAATTACTTTAATCTCAGATGCACAAAAAGAAAGGAGAACAAAATTCTGTTTGAGAATGGAAAATGTCAGAATTTACAGACACTCCTTTATTACCAATAATGTTAACATTGTGATACTCATGCAAAAATTCTGTGGGTCAGGTTTCCTATAATTACAAGCAGCATAAGGAATACTTACCTGTGTGGCAATCAGTGGCTCCTGGAACCACTCCTGAGGTTCCAGGAGTGAAATGGGAAATGTTCACGTGAAAAGGGTGGTTTTTTTGCCCAAAGCCTTTAGAGAGGTTTTGTAAATGGTGAGCAGAAGTGTAATGTCTTCAATTCAATAGTGACAGGATATGTCGGATTTATTGGATTTCATGTTTTTTCCACTGAAGCTTCTTCCAGATTAGTATAATCTATTATTCTGTGTAGACTGCATGTGTTAGGAGTGTTTCCAAGAGCACATAGACCTGCACAGCCACCTGTTGTGAGGTGTTTTTTCTGCAAATGTGCCTGTACTGTTTAAACAATCTCATTTCCATGTAGTCACTCTTGAAAGTGATTAATATGTTCCTTGTTTGGCCATTTTATTTTCTCACTTGTGGATAGGTGGTAGGTAACATCAGTACTCATTTTCAATTTTCTTTGATAGAGCAGTCATTTCTCCTGATCTCTTTGGTAGTGTGGCATCTGGTTAAAAAAGAACAGTTTTTTACACTTATTGGGAAGGTACAAATTTTGTGACTGGGATTGATGCAAAGTATGAGATCATTATCATGATGCAAAGTATGTTATCATGGTATTGGTGACAAAGTGTTTCCTTCACATAGCCAGATAGGTCAAACTATTACAACTGTTTTATCATGCTAAACATGACTAAATAAAATTCTCCCATTGTTATTTTCTTAAGGAGGCATTGTTTTGCAAGATTTCATAAAAATAGTTCATGTATTTTCACCCTAGTAATTACGAAATTTAATAAACATTTGAATTACCTGAGAAGTATGAATGAGTTTTGTCTGTTTAATTTATAAATAAATGTCCATCTTGGAGTAATGGGTAAAGATGACAAGTATGGAATTTGCTGCTATCTAGCATAATATTCTGTACAATAAAATGATTGTAAAAATAAAATTATAGTACTAGGCATTGGTATGACAAAATACATGTGTTCTGTAAAGTTGCTTCTGTGAGCAACCTTTCTGATATTGTCAGTAGAATACTGATTCAAAATGGATCTCTTTGGGCTTTGAGCAACCTGACCTACTGAAAGGTGTCCCTGACCATTTCAGGAGGGTTGACACTAGATGAAATTTAAGGTCTCTTCCAACCAAAACAGTGCTATAATTCTATGATTCAACTATAACTTGTGTGATATACACATTTTCTGTATAAAACAGATCTCTATTGATGCTTTCTTATCTCTGGTTAAAAGCAAGGCATCAAATGAATTTTTTAAATTTTAGTTCTCTTGATAGTTTAGTTTTCTTTTCCTAATTCCATGGTGCTGACTTCAAAGGCATTTATTTTAACAACAAATAATATTGCCTTTAATATTAAAATCTCCAGATTATACTCAGAATGGTTTTCAGTATTCAGTATATCAGTGTCTGATGCTCAATTTGGTTTTAAAAATTGAAACAAACCAACAATCATCATACAATTCAGTAGGCAGCATGGGCTTTATTCCACTGAAGATTTTGAGAGTCTTATTGAGAGAAAAGGATCAAAAAAAGTACTGACTAGAATACAAAATATTATTACAAAAATAAGTCTGAACAAGCCTACTGAGATAAAAAGTTAATTGTAAAACTATTACCTCATCAAGATGATAGAAGCTGAGACATCAGTATACTTTAATTTTAAGCAATTTTATTGGAAAAAACTTCAGCTGCTCTGTTGCACCATTTGAAGGAATTATTTTCATCCTGTTGCAGAACAAATTAGGCCACATTCTAAATTACGCAATTGAAATCTTTACCCATGAAGTTAGGGCAAAATATGCTGTTTTAGGGAGAACTGATAACTTTTAGAAATAAATAAATAATTTAATTAGTTGAATTATAATGATCTTCTTAATAAATTATTTTATGTAATTTCTGCTAAAGTTACTAGGATTTTTTTGTAGTTTTCTTACTGTTTGACTGCCTCCTTCTGAACCTTTGTGATCATACCAAGTTTTGGAGGTTTAAGAGAAAGAGCATTTGCTAATTCCCAATTCACACTGGCATAATTAATTAAAAGCAGCTAAATAACTGTCTAGAGACTTCATTAGATTTCTGCTTCCTTGTTTGCCAAAGAACTGTGTTACATAGTAATGGAAAATGCAAGCAGGTGGAAGTGAGATTTTAAATCTGGCCAATTTAATTGAAAAAAGCAGTTGAAATCCTATTTCATCTTGCCGACATCTGCTGCAGCTATTTATAGTCAAGTAAACAAAAATGTTTTGATATTTACATGTCGTATGTAGTATTTGATGACTGGAAGGTTAGTGTGAGGCTTTCTCTTGATTTTGTTAATTATTGACCTTAGGAGCATTTTGAGTTTTTCGTTTTTCATAGCACATGTAGAGAAATACTGCTCTACACACAGGGGCACAGTGACGGTCCAACATTTGCTGTGCAAGGACATGTCTTGCCATTTCATCTTGGACAGATTAATATTCCCTAGGCACTCCCTCATTTTTTTTCAATATTTCCTTTCCTCTCCTCTTTTGTTAATCTCCATGGTTCACGTTCCAATTTTACTGCATAGAATCTTCTGGTTCTCATTTTTTTATGGCTGGTGGTTGGATCTAATTCTTGTGTTCTTCTATGTTCAGATGTTCTCCCTCAAATGTTTCTCCCTTTTTCAAATTTCACTGGTTTCATTCAGTCATGTAATCAAATTCCACAAATTATCAGGATTTTAATTGTTTGTGTCACAGATTGGATGATAAGAGCCATGTTGACTCTAGTCACAAAGTATAAAATATCTAGTGTCACTAGAATTTAATTTTTATTGGTGCTAAAAAACTACTGTTCTCACTAAGTCTGAGGCTCAAATTAATTAAAAAAATCAAAATCAACCCATAAAAAGACTCTATTCACCTCAGTTAGGCATGCAGAAATTGTTACAAGTAGTTTACACTTGCTTTTGAAAATTTGCTTCCTAATTACTATCTACTTTAAAATACTTCCGTTAAACTGGAAAACTTAACCTTTTAATAGCCTTTAAGCTTATTAGAAATGTTAAATATTTGCCTCTTGAAATGTTGGAATTATTTATGTCATCAGATATAATATCTAGCATGAATTGAAAAAACCCCAAAAATATAAGAAGCAGCTACTATAGCATGGTATCTGTGGAACAAAATCATAGACTCATTATAGTTCAAAAAGATCATTGTGTCCAACCATTAACCCAGCATTGCCAAGTCCATCACTAAACTGTGTCCCTAAGTTCCACACCTATACATCTTTTAAATACTTCCAGAGGTGGTGAATCAATGCTTCCCTGGGCAACCTGTTCCAATGCTTGACAACCCTTTCTGTGAAAAAATGTTTCCAGTCAAAATCACCCCTTGTGTAATTTGAGATCATTTGCTTGTCCAATTGGTTGTTACTTGGAAGGAGAAGCTGACCCCCACCTGACTACAGCCACCTTTCAGGCAGTTGTACAGACTGATAAGGTCTCCCTAAGATTCTTTATCTCCAGGCTCAGCACCCCCGGCTCCCTCAGCCATGCCTCATGGGACCTGTGCTCCAGACCCTTCACCAGCTCTGTTGCTTTTCTCTGGACATGCTCCAGCACCTCAAATTCTTTCTTGCAGTGCGGGCTCAGAAAAACACCTCTAGTTTTTTTGAGCAGCGACAGTTACCTAGTAGCCACTTACTGGCCATGTACAATTGGGAAGGTTCATATCTACAATGTTTAGCATTTATCAAAATCCAGTTTCAACTGTTTTATTGTGTAATGAATCAGTGTCATGTAGTTTTACATTGTCTCCTCACAACTCACTTTTTGCTGACCTCAGTAATGTTATACTTTCAGCAAATTTTATATCTGATGTAATTTCATCATTCACACCCTTCTGTAGATAATTTAGGATTATTCTGAACAGTCCAGGACCTACTAAACACAGTTACTGTGGTTACCTCTGCTTCAGTGTAATATTATTATTTCAGTGTAATATTACACTATTTAGTGTAATAACTGACCTGCTGTGCCTAACCTTTATTCCTTCCTTTCTACCTATTGCTTTTTTCATGATCTGCTTAATACCTTTAGAAAACATTTGAGGGAATCATGCCAAGAGCTCCTTGGGAATCCAAGATAATATGTCAACCAGATTTTCATAACCTTGTATGTTCTTTATTTCCATATGGGAACACTCACAGAGTTGTGAGACGTATCCAGCAACAAAAGTCATCCTGAATCTTCCTTTTTTGTTGCATTTATCTTTATTTTCATTCCTTCTATCCTCTATTATAGTCCCCAACATGCTGTCTGTATGGGTGTCTGTTTTGTACATCCTTTTTTCCCCTCATGTTTCCCCAGGATGTCTTTCTAAAACCTAAGGACATATTTTTCAACTTTTTCCTTTAGTACTAGGGATTGTTAAATTAAAAGTGGCACACTATGGCTAACAGTTCAGCCATTTAATATTTAACTTACCATAAAACACAAATTGACCATTATTTTGAACCACATACTTCTGTTCATTTTATCAATTTATTTTAAGACTTTGATAGTTTTTGCTGCTGCTGTTCTCATGAGCCCCACATCTTCCTTCTACATTTAGATTCTGTCACTAGAGAAGAAATAGGTCATTCATTGAGGCTTCTTCTCTTTTTGTGGGAAAAAAGGCACTTCTGAAAGAGTTTTCACTGAGCTATTTTTGCTACTTAATATCTGTCAGTATTTCTTTATTTTTAATAGCAGAGTTTGTCTGGCTGAATTGATAGTTCTCTATAATTATCTGTGTAAATCCATTGCAAAGGGGAGAAGTGAGCACTAGGAGTGGGAGTTATGATAATAGGAACACAGGATGGTATAAAATGGAAATTTACAACATTGGAAATTTTTCTCCCTCATGTTGATGAAGACAGTGAAATATATTTTATTTGCCAACCAACCTACTATAAATAATGGACAAATAAAACTCTCTAAAAGTGATCCTGTTTTTAATAACTGCCTTGGGGATTCTTGTGTATGTGCATCCCAGATAACTGAATCTGATCACATGGGGAGTGGCATGATATTCTTCAGAAAAGCCACCTCCACACTCTTTGTTGTTATCCTTCCTGAGCTTTGATGGCATTTTTTTCTTGGTGTGTGTCTCAATGACACCAATTTACCTCTAAAGCTGTTAACTCCTTGTGGACTTTAAAAATCACAGCACTCTTCCCATGGAAAAAAGTACATTATTTGCAGTATTTTATGCTCTCAGTTTGCTGGATGTATGAAAAATGTTAAAAAGAGAATTGTTTTATTCTTTTTTGAATTGAGTGCAGTGAAAGAGACAGTTATTTTTCTAGCTGTGGTTGCTGTGTGTTCTTTGTATTTTCTGAACTGCTTGGTCATAAGTGGGTGTTTTGTGATTATGATAGCAATGCATGACAATGACACAAAGTTAATGGTTGGTGCAATACCAATTCATATCAAAACAGACTTAGAGACTAAAAAAAGTCATGATTTATCTTGACTAGCAGTAACCATTGTGAGAGTCAGGGCTACCTATTGCTTCCCTCACCCAGCATCACAACCTCCATGCTAACTGATGTCCCTCTGATTCAACAATATTATCTTCTGTACAAATGTTATCTTCTGAACAAGTATTTTTTGCACTGAAAAAGCCTGTGCTTACTCTTTGTACTTGCCATCCACAAATCCAAGTGGTGCATCAACCACACTAGTTATTCATATGCCCCGCATCTGCCAAACCTTAAAGACAGGTCTCCTCCTTTGAAACCCCATCCCAGATATAAAACTGTCTGTGGCAAGGCCTGTTGGTCATGTGCCTTGGAATGTGCTTTTCTAAATGCTCCAGTGCTTGTGGTGTCAAGAAGAGCTGACTGAGAGGGGAGTTGGCAGCTGTGCCTTCCCTGGAGTGTGGCAAACAAGGGGAGAAGCAATGGCTCTGTGCTGTGGCCAGGAAGGTGCACCATCACACAGGGCACCATGTCTGAGGGAGCTGTGATGTACTTTTCCTGACTGATACTAGCGGGCACAAATTCTTGGGTGTCACGTGGAGAATGAATCACATACTTCCCCACTGAACATTTGCAGCCAAACAATTTCATCACATATCTGTAGACTCAGCCACTGGGGGCGAGAAAAGTAGGAAGATCTGGTGTGCCAGCAGTATACAAGAACACCTGAAATAATAGTGTAGTAATTATAATTACTGAGTAGAAGTAATCTATGCCCAGTATTTTGGGTGTTTTACAGATGCTTGAAATTGTGGAGCAAGATTTCATCTGAAGGAATTCTCAAAAGTAGTGTATTTGCAGTAACTGGAATTTATGTAAAATTTTGGTTTTTGTCTTTTGCAAGTTTGCTCAGAAGGATGCACATATGACTTTAAATATCAGCTCAGAGTTTCATACTAGAGGAGGGAATGAGTGAAGTGTTTCGAAATATCTTACAGAGATAAGTTCAGAGAGTCATTAGGGAAAACAAGACACAGAGGTTTTGATTTTCGCTATTTTGCCTTAGAGAAGCATGGGAATCAGAGCTTAAACCAAAAGGTTGCAGTTTCAGAGGAAGACCCAGAAGGAAAAACAGGAAACCCATACTTCAAAGGAGTTTGGATTTCACCCTTCTATCATTTTGATTTGAAGAGAAAAGAGATATCAGTGATAGAAGAGCAAAAAGTCTGTAATTTCTACAAAACTGAAAATAGAAAAGATCAAAGAGTAGTAATAGTGAAATTAGAGGGAAAGTTTTATGAATGCTGACTGTCATTGGTACAGCTCTAGATTCCACCACTGAAACGCCTGATTGCTGGTGTGATATTGATAGGTACTTTAAAAAATTGAGGCTGGAGATGACAGGGAAACTATAAAGGCAATTCTAAACATTTTCAGGCTGCTTTTCATGACTGCATACTGGATGAACTGTGACAAAATCTAGTTACCAAATTGTGATGTGTTCAGTTTTGTCTGGTAATTAAGCCTACCTGTTTGTTACAGCTTGGATGGATTTTCTCCCAGCCTCTGTAGCAGTGCGTTTCCAGTTTGCTAAACAACCACCACAAACAAATATTCCAGAGGTGAAGTTACAGCACTGCTCAATGCCAGCACCTCACTCCTCACTTGTCTGTTTCTTGACACCTCATGTTGCAACTCTAAATTTTTTTTTTCTTTTATTTTTCGGTCAACATGAAAGCTTTGGTTACCACCTCAAGTCATTGCATTTTGATATCTCAGGTATCTTCCTTTCAAGATACAAATTTATTAAGAGAATAAAAGCAGATTTTAATAGGACATAGCAGCAGTTAATATGTCGTGAGCTGAAATGCAGTGGGAAACGATCACATAAAAATTAATAGGAAATACTTAAGAAGCTTTAACGTGGAGGGTTTCTATGTTGCTAGCTGGGAGATGCAGCTTCTTTTTCAAGGACTGCTTTTTTTCCCCTCCAATGTGATAATTTCTTTCTTTATTTTTTTCCTTTCCTGTGACTGAATAAAGGTCCTTTGCTTTGTTTTTGTTTTGTTCTTTTCAGAAAGTGTAGGTCAGCTTCCCCTTTCCTTCAGTCTTTGATGGTAACATGTCTTCTGTTGATCCTATCTGGATAAAAGTTTTTCAGATTTAGGTCAGTGCCCCCATTCACCCACATCTTGTGAACACATGAGGCAGGTGTCCCTGTGGCAGAGTAATCAGGAAAATGGTCTTGATCAGGCAAGAGGAGTAGGACATTCTGATTATGTAGATGATTATGATCAGATTTATTGCTACTACAGTATCTAAATCTTGCCAATACAATATATAAATACCAACTGTGTCATCTACTACAGTGGATTATAGCTTAATCAGGCTG
>NW_005054642.1:123925-152177 GCF_000277835.1 Geospiza fortis | reverse complement strand
TCCTGCTGAGTCAGTAAGACTCCCCTGCTTTCTAAACTTCTTGGACAAGTCTGGGTGCAGCTGAGTCCACTTAGTCTCAGATTTGGTCAACAGTTGATATTTAAAGGCTTATATTATAAGGAGGTGCAGCTAGAAATGTACAGGTTTGCAGTCTTTGGCCTTGCAGAATTCACAATTACAAAGCAACAAAGCATAAACGTAGCTACTCCAAGATTTTATCTCTGCATTTGACTGGATCTTAGTGCATTTTAGTCACCTATCCTAAGGTGTTCTTCACCTTTGGGCTGGATGTACTCTTTCAGAATCCCTGCTGGGAGGGAGTTTCCACCCAGAAACTGTGTCCAGCCTTGGAAGACCAGGTTCCCCAGCTGGACCAGTCTCCAGAAGCATTTTACACCCTCTCTCAGGCTGATGTGGATGAAAGTCAGTCACAAGCATCTCATCTCCACATCACTGGAATACACTAATCATGTGAGCATACAGAAATTCCTCCTGAAATACCCACCTGGCATTCTTATCTTAGGGCAAACCACACTGCCCATCAGAGACAGGAGCAGAAAGGGGAGGATGCAGGAAGATCCAGCTGTCTTTCATCACTGTCACAGCGCCTGTTTTGCTGGATGTTTTTGTGAAGAAAGCAGTTGATGTTTCAGGCGTGCATCATTGTTTCTAGATTTGGGATGCACCTCATGTCACACATCATCTCAGACTGTAAGGGTGGAAATTACCATTCTTTGGGCAGATGGCAACTCATAGCCCATCTTTGATTTGTTTTCCTCCTTACCTGCTGAGTGATGCTCCTACCAAAGCTTCTGCCCTGTTGATCACTTTAGCAGACACTGTCTAGCAAAAGAAAAATCCTACCTATTTAGGTAAGATGCTTTGTTGACAGATAATGTGGATTGTGATTGTTATCTTGAAATCAAGTATGAATCTTGTTTTAATTGTGTTTGAGTAAATAGTGCCTCTTCCTTCACCACTGGGTTTATCCTCCTTAAAGTGACTCTCACCAAGTGATTCTCCCCTTACAAATTCAGATGGGACAAAAGAGTGTGGTCTATGGTGTTGTGGGTGTTCAAGAATGTTTCTAGCTGATTTATTTTCTCCTCTTTAAACACCAAAGTCAGGCCGAGACAGTGAGTCTCTCCTACGCTTCATGTCAGCATGAGAAGAAGGTTGTATTTTATTACTCTAATCCTTTGCAGCTTGTGTTCACACTGGCAATGAAATGACAGCAGGAGTGAGGTGAGAGTAAGTGATAAAGTCTTGGCATTAGATACTTACAATGAATGTGTGCTTGTGAAGTTCTGACTCATTAATTCTTTTTCCAGGCTGCTGTGTGGCTTAGCAGTGCACTTCAGTACTGTGATGGATTTTAGATTCAACAAATAACCCAGAATACCAAACACTTTATTGTTTCATGGAAAGGGAAATGTTCATTTGTTTGATATTTTTGGATCCTAAAAATATATAAGAACTGGGCAGTTTGGGGTTTTCACTGTTTTTTACATCATAAAGCAATTTTAAGGATGCAAAATGCCCCAAGTCTCATTCCTTGTGGGGAATCTTTCCACATGGAACGTAAGACAGACTCCAAAAAAGGATTTTTGAAAGTGGAGCACAATTGAAAAATACTCTATTTTTCTTTCCTCACTCCCTCAGAGATTACTGCAAGGTGGTTCAGATGTTGTAAGACTATACTGGTATGATAGCATAAAGTATTTTATGGACTTGGGAGTAAAAATAAATATAGATACCACATCACAGGTAGACCTGAGATGTGTAAGAAAAAACAGAATTCACACTTATCACAGAAAACGTATCCTTTAAGGGGTTTCAAAGCACAGAAACATCTTTATTCCAAAGAAAAACAAGGAACGTTCTTCCTTTTTAATTCCCCCTGTGGACATATTGTAAGAAACAACTTGTTCCACCAATACCTTACCCTGCAATTTAAGATGAACAAACTGTCAGCAATCCATGTGATTATTATTACAGTAAGGAGAAAACTGCACTATGTTTAAAAAGAAAATAAAGTCAAAACTCAACCACTAGGGTATGTTTTTCATTCCTTGGATTTTGTCAGACTACATTGTCCCAAAGTATTGAAAATATCTGAGTCTTGTATAAAAAAGTATATTAAAAGTGACTGACATTTAATCCGTCAAGATCACTGTCTTGTAATGGCACAGCAGATGGCTGGGCAATATTATGTCTCACAGAAATGATTTCTAATCAATCTGTGTACATGTGTGTCTCACTTCACCCACTCAACTAAATAAAGTTCAACAGCAGAGTGAACCATGGAATTTTTAGCTTTTTCCGAGCTTTTAGCCCAACAATAATGATATGCATTAAGAATCAAACCTACACCCAAAGCAGTATTTTGATTTTATATAAAGTATTTGTATCCTGTTGAATTGAAATGGGCTCATAAAGATGCACTTCTGTCTTTCACCTGAGGAATTCTGCTTCCATTAGCTATTGTTGCTCCCAACACTTTCCTATTTATACCTATAAAAATTAAAACGGTGGTTTGCGTAATTTTGTTTTTTGAATGTGCTGCTCCACTTTTCCACAGTTTAATTACTGTGGAAGGAAGGAAGTATCTGGAACCTTAAATCAGATAGTTGATATCTTCAAAAGAGGGTGTCAAGTTGAGGAAGCCAAAGTCTACTCCATTTTACTAGGTACACCTTCAGGAACTTTGTCTTCTTCAGATTTTTTAAATGGCATCTTTGGCTGCAGTTTGTACTCCTTTTACAGCAGCTGACTGTTATTTGAATTATGCCTCCTCAGTGAGGCTATCTGGGTGCGACTGCGGATTTTGTTTATGTTCTGTGTTTTTTATACAAAGTGACTGAGGACTGTAAAATAATAGTTGTGTAGATATCACATTTCTGTGTGCATCTGTGTACGCTTGCCATCCAAAAAACCAGTATATTTTTTTTCTTTTATTCTGTTCCTCCAATTTTTTGAGTTTGTATTCTGAATACATATAAACATTACTCTTTCTACCTGGCAACCAGTATGTCTAAAAACATTTCTTTCAGACTTCTTTTTTCTTCTTATCTAATGCACTTCATAGATGTTTTTGATGTTCCCAACCTACATTTGCCATTTTTCCAGATGAAATGTGCTTCTTAAATGGAAATCCTCTTACTTCATACACAGGAATGAAGATATAGAATCTGTCTGTATTTGAATTCTAGGCATTTAGGCATGTCAGATTGGTCTGCTGCTGGCTTCATTTTCCTTTTCAAGCTCATGGATTTATTTCCTAAATACTACTGTTATATTTCATTGGCTTCTTACAGTAGTTATTTTCTCAGTCTGATTTTAGCAAATTGAGATGGGTATCAAAGTGTTGCTTCTGTAATACACTGGACCACCTCTTGCTTGGAGATTAGAAACCTCCTGAGAGCTGTGTTTTCTTTCTGTGCTGTAGTTCCACTGCTGCTGCACAGAGAGCATCAGTATTAGTCCTCTACCAGCCTGGTGTGAGACAGGAATACAAACTTGTAGATATTACTCACTGGGTATAATTTTGTAACACTCAAATTGTGAGCTACAGTGGATGTTAGGTGGATACTAAAAGGGAATATTTATGCATTTATATTCATGTAATTCTGAAAGAAACTGATGGATTTGCAACCATAAAAAAAGGAAATTAATTCCTTATTCGTTAAGGAAAAAAAAGGAGAAGTTTATATGTCCTTATTAAGGCATAATAGATGAAAAGACAAAGATATACCTTAACATTGAATTAGTGTGGATTCCAGCTGAATGAGATTGCCTGAGGTAAGAGTATAATCACCTTACTCCCTATACATAACTGGAGAAGAAGTATAGGCTGCTGTTGGGACTAATTCAGACCTTAAATAACTGTAATTGACTTCCAAAGAAAGACAGGTAACTCTTTCTATTTTTTCATGGAGAGCTATTGTGACTCTCTACTTGCTTATATGACTCAGTCAGTGAGAGAAATACAAGCCCTTACAGCTACAGCATCCAGCCTTGCCTGGAGTATAGGCTGGTCTGGCAGGAGCTTTCAAATAGTTTCTTCTCCAATTGTCTTCATCCTTTTTTTATCTTCTGTATTCCACTTCTGCTTGACCCATCTAGAGTCACAGAGCTGCAATATAATTCAAGCTGAGAGGGACCTCAGGAGGACTCTAGTCCAACTCCTTGCTCAAATCAGTGTAAACTGTAAAGTCAAACATGTTGCCCTGAACTTTATCTGTTCAGGTCTTGAAACCCTCCAAGGATACAGATTACACAGTGTGTCTGGGCAGCTACTCCTGCTGCTTGGCTGAAAGTCAGAACTATACCTGATTTGGTTTATTACCATTTTCTCTTTTATTTATTTATTCATTTATTTACTTTTTTGCCCTGCAAATCCATAAAGATCTCGGCTCCTTCATTTTGAAATCTCTTTTCAGGTATTGGTAAGGTACTTCTAGACACCTCCAAAATTTTGACACCTTTCTTTTTTTCAGTGTGACAAAGCCCAGCTCCTTCAGCCTCTCCTTATAGGGTGCTTTCTTCAGCCCTAGTGATGTTGGTGGACTCCCACTTGACTCACTCAAAGTTTGTTGATGTCTTTTTTGTACTGCAATGAACACGTTAATCACAACTGGACATAGCAGTCCAGATATGCTCAAAAAATTGCTGTGTAAAAGGAAATAATATGAGTTTCTTGTGATCTTGAAAAATATTATGATTCAGAATTCAGGAAGCACATGAAAAAAAATCTGGAGCCTATTTATTGTAAGCTTAATCAAAAGAGAATGCACTCATCTGTGTCAGAGGTCCCTGGCAAGCCCTGTCACCCTTGTCTGAGAAAGCTTTTCTCTAGAAAAGTCAGCACATTTCTTCTTTGTTTTTCTCACATTACACCAAGATACATAATACACGCAAAAAAAAAAATTGAGTTGGCAATAAGTTGCAATGTGAAGAACAAAGAAAAGCTTAATAAAATTGAAAGGCAGATAAACTGAAACAGTAAAAAAAAATCTCAGTGGCTGACACAATACAGAAAGCATTGATTCAGAATTTCTGATTCAAGGGATAATAGCATTTAGCAGCTTGAAATGAATGAATAACAACAATATATGAACTTTTAATATTTAGGACAAAGTTCAGATGGGAATTTACAGACAACGCAGGCACAAGGAACAAAGCAACTCTCTTCCTTCTATTAGAGAGATTTCTTGTAGGCTTGCAACTGGGAAAAGTCTAAACAGCATTGTGGAGCTTTACATCAGGCTGGAGAGCTCATAGCCAGAGAGGGTGTGTTGTGTTTTAGGTAATGGTTCTGGCTGGAGGGACAAGAATCAGTTTGCTAAACACAGGGATGACAGTAAATATTTGGTATCAAATAAACCCTGTAGGGTTATGTGCTCTCAGTTAATACTGTCCAGATCCCCTTTCTTGCTCCTTTCCTGTGTTTGCTGGCTTTGGGTTGGCCTAAACTTGTCTCACTGCTTCTCCTGTATCTCCTATGTGAGTCAATGTCTTCACGTGAGTAAAGGGTGAAGGAGGGAATTTTTTGGGATGATAATGAAGTATGGATAAATAAATAAGCCATCTCACACTGAAAATAAGAATGGGTGAAACCTAAGTGAATGTCTCTTTCTGTGTTTGTCAGCAAGAGCACAGATGTCAGGACTCAAATTTCTTTCTGCATGATGATGCTTGACTGCTGGTCGGGTGCTGCAGTGATGCTTTTAATACAAGACTGTGCTAGCCATTACTGAAAGCCAAATTATAGGCAATCGGAACAAATGAGCACTTCTTAGAGGATGAGTGTAAATGTGAGCATTATCCAGAGGGGTTGTGGTGTCTCGCTCCTTTGAGTTATTCAAAACCACTTGGGCACGGTCCTCAGCTAGTAGCTTAAGGTTTCTCTGCTTGATTGAGGGAGTTGGACAAGATGACCTTCACAAGTATCTTCCTATCTCAACTGTTCTAGGAACCTGTTGTTATCCTTTGCTATTTTTCCAGTAATAAACTTTTGAGGACATCTCTATCTGTTACAGTAGCTCTGATAAAGCTACTGAAAAAGATATCATGTAATTAGAATCAACTATTTTAACATGTAATCAGAAACTGTTCTGAAGAAGAAAAGCAGGCTGCACCATCAAGGTAAAGGTGATAGCTGTTTTCAGCTTCAGAACAAGTGAGTGAACATTAAGGCTACCTTTTAATGTCAATATAAGTAGTGGAACTGCAGCTACAAGTGGGACATGTAAAAGCTACTTGTTAAGGAAGGTGCAGTGTTTTTTTGGTTGCATCATTATATTACACAGAAAAAGACAGCTCTTTCATGATGGTAGGACTTTGAGAACAAAGTGGTTATCTGCAGGATATCAGGTGAATCTTAACAACAAAACTAAATTGCTGAAAAAGAAGTTATTTAACTTTTTAAGTTCATCTTTTTTTTTTCTTGAAACAGTTGAAGCTCTGCATTTGGGAACTCTGATGGCAGCACATGGCTATTTCTTCCCAATTTCAGACCATGTTCTAACACTGAAGGATGATGGCACCTTTTATCGATTCCAGGTAAGTATTTTCAATATGTTCTTGACTTTCACAAATGGAGCCTGAAAGGCCTTACAGATAAGTTCATAGCACATTTAATCATACTTTGTTTCTTACATAACCTGGTAAAGAGTAGAAATTCTCCTAAAAATAACAAATTGTAGAAGGATTTTATTTATAAATTTACAGCAAAGTGTTGAGATAATGGTTATTTTGATATTTGGAAAAAAAAGTGAAAAAATGCTGAGTGTGGAACTATCTGTTGTGAAATAAATTAATGAACTATTTTTGAAATATCGTAAACTATTTTATGTTATTGCCTCTTATTCCTAATATAGTCTGAATTTAGAAATATCAATATAAATATCAAGTCTATACCAGAAATCTGATAAATAATGGAGGTAATTTTTTTTCTTTTTTTATTTTGTGAAAGTTTCCTTACTGGTAACTCAGTAGTATTGGAGTAGTGTGTATTCTTCTAGCAAGTGCAGAGACATTTTTATATTGATCTGTCAGTCCCATTGCATACAACCAATGGGCAGATGGTTCAGAATAAGCTGGAAGCATAAATATGTACCTATGTCTTTACCTACACTTGCACATATATTATTCAGAAACCCACATCGTTGTATTTCATTATATTAGATTTCAAACTAAGGCCCTGTGGGCAGAAGTGTTGTTTTTCTAATAATGACTAGCTGGGCTAGAATTTTGCAGAAAAATATTGCCAATGACTTCAAACAAATATGACTGCAAAGTACCAGATTGTGGATTCAATTGAAAGGATTCACTTTGTTTGTCATGTGCCACTTTTGACAATGGTGGCTGTGTTCTGTATTGCTCTTTCTATTAGGTGGTATTCCTGGTCAGTATCACCAAGAGCTGCTCCTAGCTCTTGTTTAGGTATTTATTGCGTTGAAATGATATAATGCTTATCACTATGCAATTGAGTTTTGTTAATTCTTCTCGGTTTCTTCTAACTGTATTAAATACTTAGTAAAATAACATCTGGTAGAACAAAGTCTACTGTCTTCAAGTTATATAGGTCAAAACTTTGTCTTAAAGATTCTTTAGAAAAGAAGCCATCAAGAACAAAACAGTACTGAAATTTTGATCTTTCAAATGCAGAAGAAAACTGGTGATTGGAGACCAGTCATAGTTTCAAACACGATATTATATTAATCTGTCTACAATACTTTCAGCAATATTTTGGCTCAAGTCTCATAGACCCACCAAAGGGAAGAGAAAGACTTGTAATATTTGTATAAATCAAAATCTTAGCATGAATATAATTAAATATGCACAGCACAGTCTGGCAATGAAGAGAATTATTGCATGCATGCAAACAATATTATCCTATTTTCATATTTAGATCTTGTGAGTCAGACTGCAAAATAGTTGTTCTTCAGCAGAGCAGAAAGTTGGATGCGTACATGGGTAATACTAAGAGTAAGCATTTCAAGCTTCCTCCCCTAGATCCAGAGTTTTGATCCTGGAGAGACTATTTGAAGGAAAAGGGTTTTTTTAAGCTCATGAGGCTTTAATCTCCTCAGTGCTCAGTATAAAGAAGAGAGATGACACATGGTTGAAGGGGCTTGCTGATGTGCTTATAAGGCAAGTGGAAAGGAATCACGGAGTGGTTGAGGCTCCAGTTCTTGGCTTGGTGTCTAAATAAGCAGTGTCCAGAAAGACAAAATATACAACTTAATTTTGTGGAGAGTAGTACTTACCTACAGGAGTGCTAGTCATTTAATTCTGCACAGCTGCCTCCATCTCTAGCACGAGAAATGAGCACCTCTTCTGGCATGACAGTCTGACTGAAGGGAAGTACAGACTAGAATTAGCTGCACCATGGACCACTGAGAGTCCTGCAGCTACCCTGCTTTGAGCTTTCCTCACAGAGGTCCACAGCCTATGTTTGGACACAAAGCTTCAGTGAGGGCTAGACTGTATAATCTTCTCAGTGTGTTTACATAAGTTAAGAATTTGGCACCTATTTGACAAATGCATATGAAATAAGATGCTTTAATCAAGTGTTGCTCAGTCTGTATCTACAGTGTTTGGCTTGTTTGCTTTTCTGTGGTACCTTTTGCATTGCCATTCCTATATGCCAACAACATGACTTTGTTGTTGTGACAATGCAACTTCAGCTGTTGATGTATAGGATGAGAAAAAATTCATAGTGGTGACATATTGTTAACTGGAGTTATAACAGCAAAATTTGTGTGCTTACATCTCCACATTCCCCACCAAAATTAGGCTGGTATAAAATCTGTTACTGAACTGCTAAATTAGAAGATGAAGAGAACATATTCAATGGGGAAAAAAGTTTGACTGCAAATGTGTGAATTTTGCACTAGAATAGACATTCAGGTTCTCTGTACATAGTACCCTCTTAGTACTGGACAGGATTCACAAATTTCCAGATATTTTGATAAAAAGAGAAAACCATGCACCTGCCAGCACTGAAAAGTTCGGAAGCCACACCTGCAGAGAAATCTTTGCAACAAAAAGACCTAACCTACAAAAAACAGAGTAGCTGTAGTAATGTTCTCCATGTGCTTGATGTTTTGTTCTCAAAAGGGTGACACATTCCCTCCTGACAGTAAAATTATCTCTAGCTTGTTTTAAACCACCTTCTGTTGTATAGAAATAGCTAAAAACAGTGGAGCTTCACTGGGACAAATGCCCTTTTATGGGCAAAAATTATTCTTTTCCAGTTATTAGTCTTGCCATCAGGAGGCAAGAGTATAGTTACATCTGGTTTTTTAAATAATATGAAATAAAAAAATTATGGATCATTCAGTGACCTACTCAGGTGTTAATTAGGTTCATTTCTGTGATATCAATTTAATTCAAAGGAGATGAATATAAATATTAATTGCCATATTAAGAGAGAAATTTTTTTATTAGACTCAATAAGAAAAAGCAGAAACAGCTGCATTGCCTTTTCCTGGTAATTTAAACCTGTGACCGAAAAAGGAGCTCACCATCTTCCTCTACCTGAGAGCAAATAAATATGAGGGGCCCAAATAAGAAAAGCAAGCTGCATCTTGGAAAACATATCTTCCCTGGGCCAGGGGTTACTCATGGAGACATTTCATTTATGTCCACACAAATGATAATATGTCCATCTTGGTGAGGAATGCCTGACTTGCCCTCTCAGCTGGTAAGCTTCTGTAATATCATTCCACAGAAAAATATGCTAATTTCATCTACAAGCCCTGAATGCATAGTGTCTCCTGATGTTAATTGTGAAAAATAACATTTCCAGTATCTTTTGGCTGTAAACAAACTCGTAGGATACCCGAGACTAGTGATGGTCACACTACCATTTTTAAATGAGATTACTTCATGATTTACTTCATGATTAGTTAATTTTCTGAGATGAGGGTTAGGTTTTGCTATTGTTTTGTACCTTTTAAGATGAAAGGCACAAATATCTGAGGAAAAATATGAAAACAGGAACAGTTTCTTCTGAAAGCAAGAGTGAAGGTAGCAGCAAAATTAATGGACCTTGGAAAGACAAAGGACTTTAGTATCTTCTCCTGTTCTGCCGCTGGAAACACTTTCTTGACAAATGCATTTAATTGATCTGGCCTTGTTTTCCCGTGCCTAAAATTGGGGATAAAATTATGTAGGAAACACTGTAAGGATCTTGAAATATCTTTGTTGCAAAATAGTTTAGAGTGTGAACTGTTGTGGACACTTCATGTCTCAGGTGGAATGACGTTGCTTTACACATCTCTATGAGCCAGTCTTGCTGAGCTGGCTTCTTCTCGGCTCGTTCTGGACCAACCCCTGGCCATTCTGAATTCTGAGTCTGTGGCTGAACATCACAGCTCTTCAGCCACTCTCCAGAGCCTTTCTGGATAATCTACTGTGCCGTGAGGGAAGGATTTTATTTGAAGCCAGATTTTAGAAATGAAAAAGAAAGAAGTTATATTATGCAGAATTTGGCAGATTTTTTTTGGCAATTGCAGGTGTGATAACTAAGTAATTGTCTTTTCAGGTCAGGCTTGGTATATAAAGGTTCTGTTAAGGTTTCTGAGGGAAAAAGATTTCAAATCCATGTGTCTTTCTGACTGGCCTATCAGTGCCACTTTTGATTTTTTTAACTCCTTACTCAGACACACTTTGCCTCACACTGCTTTCCGTGCTCATCCTCTTTTTGGTTAGAAAAGAGGAGCCACAGAGCCAAAATTTTGTTTCCAAATTCCCCAGCCTCTTTTTAAATTATATTGAGCTAACCATGGCGCACTACTTGCTTCCTGAATGGGCATGACAGTGCTAGACTAGCAATCTTGCCCTTTTATTTTACCAAGAAGTCATGTTTGTGAAGTGCAATGAATGTAAAACAGAATGCCAGTGAAATCCGCCATCCATCATGCAAAGCATTTGAGATTGTGCATAGCCGCTTTTCAGCAGAGGCTTCATTTCTGCTGTTTATAAAGACTCCCTGGTGCCTGAGAGAAGAATAGCAGTAATATGCAAAGGTTTATAAGTGGTTTGAGTACTCCCCCCCATCCAAGTAATTGGATTTTAAAAAATTTTGTGGAGTGGAACGGAGCAGCTTCAGAGACTACTCTTTTCTTATTACTATCAACAAGGGGTAGCTGAAAGATGCCTAGTGATTTCCTTCCTTGGTTATACAGTTTAATGCATAGAAATTAATCATGTTTTATAAAAGCTGATGGGTAACACTGATTTTTACAAGTGTCTGTTTCATTAGCTTAGATATTGTTATTGATTAATTTTGAGGTAAAGCTGAAGCAGATCTATTTACTTTATCACTGGATTCCTTACAATGCATAGCAGCCACTGCTGCTGGTTTGTTTATTGTGGAATATGTGCTATATTACAGGATTTTGTTTCATATGGCTTTATTATAGGAGGATTGTGGATTTATGTGGTTAGGTTTACTTAATGATATTAGTGTATAACTCAAGAGAACCAGTTCGTTTTTGTGTGTGCAAAACTAGTTTTCTGGTTCAAGGGCATGAAGGTCCTTATAATGTTTTGTTCAGCTTAAATGTATCTGCAGTCATATCTGCAGTGCTAGGTAAGCCTTATTTCTCTTTCTCCTGACTTGTTCTGGCTGCTGATTCAAGTTACACCTACAATCAAACAAAGTGCCTCAAAAGCATACTGATAAAAACTGGCAGCATTATTTCTGCCTGGGCTGATAAACAGTACTTGACTTTCCCATAGCTGCTCTACCACCCACCTTCCTTCAGCTGCAAGTGGGATGCCATGGCAAAATGACAAATGTTCCCTCTCTAATACTTCTTCATGATGAACTGCTTCATACTTCCTCCTGAGGAAAAGTAAAATTCTTAAGGATGATAATTCCTTCAAGTTTTCTACCCTCATGAAAGATAACCAAACCACATCAGTATTTCACTATCTTCTCTTTGAAAATGGTGGAGTTATGTAATGTACATGCTAATAAATGTACATGTTATACCATATCCATAGCTCTCCTGGGTGAAATCTTCCCTTAGGAGCTTCTAGATCATGAAACCAGGCACACAGATTGTGTAATATTCATTCTATAGGAATATTCGACATTGCAAGGGATGCTATAATTATTCTACAGTGTATTTGGATATGTGATTTGTAACAAATAGTTGAACCAAGCTTTGTTTGCATAGTGCAGCAATTTAGAAGGTAATTTATGTGAGCAGAGGCTCCCTGCATTGCTGTGGGATATTTTTAATAGATCAGATGAGAACAGGCAGCTTTTTTCCTTTGCACATGCCTCCTATTCTCATTCCTGACCTCATTCCATTAGACCAGGGATCTTCTTATCAGACTCTTTTTATTTCCTAATCCTTCTCTGTTGAATAGGGCAAATCTTTTTCCCATAGTCTTCATGGATAACCTCCCTAGCAAATTCTTCTCAGAGATTGTTAAATATCTGGAGCGTGAAATTGTGTGGGGATTTTTGGAACAGAAGTGGAAATGTAAACTCAGCACTTGCATTATGGTCACGTGTTATGTGATTAAACTGTTTGATGTCTATAAGGAACAAGGTAAACTTCAGATTAAGTCCAGATTTTATGACTGTTAAAACCAAGCAATTAGACAAGAAAATGTGGAATATTCCTTTGGAAAAACATCAGTCATTTTAACTACATGCATGTTTATTGTTGGTGCTTTTTGTCCATGCAATCACAGCATTGCAAAAGTCCTTTAAACAGAAACTTATTTTTATATCAGGCTTTATTTTAAGTGTCCAGAATTTTCAAAGATCTTTTTTTCCTTGATGTTTTGGACTTTCTTTCTGTTTAAATCTTTATCTGTACCTTATCCTATTTTTTGCCTGTTTTTAGGAGAGTTTTCCTTATCTCTGCACACATCAATGCTATTTCCTGCTTTGAAAATGTATGTTAGATATCTACTCTTTGAATACATCTTTATCAGCAGCTGTAGCTGTATTTGAGCACATATCTTAGGGTGATACCGTAAGTCTTTACTTGCTGCTAAGAAAGTAACGTAGGACTTTGCCTTCGTCAAAATACATAGCATCTAATGTTTATTTCTCTGCTTGTAGGGATTTTACACTGTCAGTGACCTAATGTGCTTTTGAAAAATCCAAATACTAGCAATCTTTAGCTTTCAAAGATTGGAAACCTATAGTATATTACAACTGTTCAATCTAAAGAGTAGACATAGAAACATTATAAAAGAGAAAATTTTAGCTTTTTACCCTTTCTGGAAATACACATCTTCCCTTTGCTGTAATCTTCTGAAGCTCCTCTGCTTTATGCAATATTTCTAGAAATAACTGTCCATGTTTCAAAGGTTACTTAAAGGAATATTTTTTCCAAGTATAACCTACCCTTCAGGTAATTGCACCCCTTTAAACATCATGCAGATAATTCAGTACTTTTGATAACTCTCACCAGTTAGATAGTTATTGTTACAAAGAGAAATACCAGAGGAAGTATTTCATCAAAATATTTGCACATGCATATAAATCACAGTCCTGGAGAACCAGGAGTCATTCTTTAGCTTGGTAAGGCTTTTTTTTTTTTTTTTGCTTTTTCGGAAATAAACACAGTTTACCCGTGTGAAAACACAAAAAATTCTTAAGCTTTCTGTGCTGAATTTCATCAGCCTTCTAACCTGAACTGTCTGACCTCATAAAAACATTTCCCTCCCTGAATTTTTTTTGCCCTGTGCTTTGCCCTGTAGCCTTATCTCCATGTCCAAATTAATTTTGGGCATGTTGGCAGAGCTGATTGCAGGCAGAATTGAACTCCGTTCCCTCTGGGAGGCAGCTGGCTGGGGGCCAGCTCTGGCCACGCTGCAGTGCTGAGCCATGAGCTGGGCTTCTCTGCAAGTCCCATTAAATGCATCCGAGCCCAGGCAGGCCGGGGTCAGGGCTGGCAGCGCAGAGACAGCTGCTGCCTGCCCGGCTCAGAGCCTCGGCAAGGAGACCTCATGCCTCTGTGAAAGACCTCTGTCTGCCCGCCATCTCCCTCCTCCTGGAGACTCAAACAAGGAAGGCATTTAATGATCTTCTGTACTTATCTGTGCTAGCTGTTATTTGAACCCCTTTCTCATCTTGTAATGTCTGCCTTTTACTGGGGTTTCCTTTTTCCTTGCCCTATCACGCATCTTTGAAACCTTTTATTATGGCTTGTCTTGTGCTTTGCTAATTAAAACTCATGTTCTGTTTAAACTTTTCTGCTTTTATCTCCCTGGCACAGGGAGGCTTGCCCTCATCCTTAGTAGCCAGTGCATTATTTTCTGCTTTTTCCCCAATCCGTTCTCCACATTTAGGTTACACCTTCTTATCCTTCAGAAAAGCCGTGGTCATCTCTGCCTCCTAGCAAGCTAAAGTGACATTTCACAACACTGAAGATCATGCCCCCTTTCCCATATTATGTTTAGTGCCCACACTGCTTCACCCCCAAAGTGCAAGTTTCACTAAAATTTAAATGTGTTATTTAAACTAAATACTGAAAAAAGTACTCTGGCCACACATAGCTTTTCATTTATGTATGAAACAGCAGAGTCCTGCTCTACCATCACTAACATAGTTGTGAATATATAGTATTTGTTCTGTATAGGCTGTTGTGAAATGAATGCTGAAAGCAATGTTTGCGATTTTTCTCTAAGTCAGAAGATGGAATTTGGTTTTAATTTCAACTGGGACGGGAGTATATGCAATTTGTCATGAGAAATCCTAGGTATGCATGAGGGGATTTAATATGGACTTTGCAGCAAGTATGCTCACAACTGGAAGTTTCAGCTGGAGAGCTGCTTGAGCAGATATGGCTTCTATGTATTTAGTAACCCTCACTACACACTTTTTTCAGACGCTCTGCTTGCACCTGTAAACAGAGTTTAACTTTCCTTTTAGCAGAAAAAATATGTAGCTGTGCTTTTCTTCTTGGGCCTCTCTGGATATACATTTTGTGCTCTAAGGAAGGACTGTTCTCCCTTCCTGAGTTTGTAAACTGTATATTTCAGTGATGGTGACTTTTTGCTTTATATGAATCACTCTTTTAAATTTTATAGTTGCTTCTCCAAAATGTGCTGAGTACTGCAATTCATTATTTAGGAATTAATCTTCTTTCTATTTGTGCTCATATGTGCTTCTACTGATCACTTTGATTTCAGTGGCACTGTGAAGGAATGGTTGATTGGAGAATTACTTATTGTTGGTCCCTTAAAATGTACCAAATGGCTTGCAAGAAACACATCTTAGCCTTTCAAGTTAGCTTGTGATAGTTCCTTTTTTATCCTTTAGCTCCTTGCTGTTGCTTGATAAATAGCAAGTTCTAAATTGGTTCTATTAAATTTGATGTGTCAATGTTACAAAACCAAGAGATTTTTCACAATATGCATTTAATTTGACAATTGGTGTGAATGTGTCACCCTTCAGCCCTGTTGGTTTCCAGATTAATATTAAAACAATTTTGAAGGGAAGTGGGCAGCAAAGAGGTTTCCATCTTTGCAGCTGGGAGATTTTTGAGAAAAAAACAGTAAGAAATAGAGATTAAAGCAGAAGGTTTTCCTGAAGGACCACCTGTGTTTTGAAATACCGCTCAAACCACTTCACACATTTAATGAGTTGCATTCAACTGCTCAAATATTATGTAATTCTCTGTAGCTGTGTGTATGTGTTTATGTATAGATCACTCACTCAATCACAGAATATTCTGAGTTTGAAGGGACCCACAGGGATCATCGAGTCTGACTCTTAAGCGAATGGGCTGTATGGAGATTATGTGCTCTATAAAAATGCTATAATAATATCCATTTTAACCACCAAAAGTTGTTACTTTAAAAATGAAGTAATTTTGTATGAAAAATGTCTATACGGTCTAATATTCTCCATTTGTTTGAAGACAATTCTTTTAACAATACACATAGCACAGTCTTAATAAGTATAGTGTTGAAGTAGTTTTTGATACTCTATTGGCTTTCCCTTAAAAAAACCACCACATTTTAAGTCACAACCAGTAAACAATTATTAAAAAGGAGGTGTTGATGTCTTTGTGAAAACAGGATGTTTTTAGAGGCACTTTTAAACAAATAACATCTAGGAAAGATAATTGAATATTAATCTGTGAATGACAACTCTCAAAAATCAAGAACTGAATGAACGTCAAGGCATCTTCTGTCTTTTTACCTCTAAACCTGATTCTCCAGGACATGTGAGAGATGTATTTCTAGGGAAAATGCAAAAGACAACCCCATTATCTAGCGTTGTGGGTTTTATTCCCTTAACTTTGAGAATAAAAATCCCACTTTTTTTTTTCTTTTTCAATGTCATTCCCACATTAGTGTGATAAACAGGTGTACAAATGTAATTTTCTGTTTTGATGCCTATTTAAAAATGTCAAGTTAACAGTATAATAGATCTACCAAAAATAATAAATTATTCTGAAAACTAGTAACAATTCAAGGACTGTATAATGCTTGCATTTTCTAACTTGAGTTTCCTGCTTCTTTTTTTTTTGCCTATAGACACCCTATTTTTGGCCATCAAATTGTTGGGAGCCGGAAAACACAGACTATGGTCAGTGTAGAAATATTTCCTATTTCTTTTGGAAATTATGCATTTTGTTAATGAATGTGTCATAGCAATCTGTCTAGTTTCACCATCCCACTGTTTAAAACATAATTATATGTCATGTAATTCCTGTGCAAGAGCTGCTGATATTGAAATGAATGTGTTGCTACCTTTTTCAAAGTTTATCAGAAGCTTATCAAAGTCATATTTTGGAGTGGATCTGAGGAAAAACAAAAAAAAAAAACAAAACCAAGCCCCAAAATTCAAGACTCATCAAAATCTACCTTACTATTTATATTCTCTGTTTGCTCCAGCAAGTGTAATTATTTACAATGAGAGAATCTCAGTGAAGCAGAGGAGACAATTGATGGTTGTGCAATGCTTATTATCAGATTGAGAACCAAAGATTTGCCTAGTTTAAAGCTCTTATTTCCAGTATACACCATGTGGAAAATTACTGATTATGAAAACTAATATAGTTCTAATATGAACTGTATTAGAAAATACAGTTTATTTTTTATTTGCCTGTGTCTTGGGAGTTTATCAGTAAAGTATATATTGTAATTACTGATGTGTGCTTAGACAGCAAAATCTGAGGATAATAACTAGCAATGTATTAGGAAAAAATATTATTAAAAATTATAACAAAGTTAGGTTCTTCTGTACTCAGATCGTGACCTAATTTTTAAAGAAAGTGTATCTATGAGCAGCCTCCTGATCATTCTAATCCAAACTGTAAGTACTGAGCTCATCTGAAGACTGGGTCACTTGTTTAGGCAACTGAGCATGTACATGATAGGTTTTGTTCTCAAAGCTTCAGACCATGAATATCTCATTTTACAGCTTTTCAGAAATGTAGGTGAGTAATTTGGATTCTCTGCCCTTGGGAGTCAAAGACTTTGGGGTGGATGGTTCCAATAAATTCTTCCTTCCTTTTTAGAGCAGACTCAGTTTAATTTCAAATACATTGCCAAATAAAGTAATTTTAAGCCAAAACTCTCAGCAGAGCTGCATGTCTCCAAGGTATAGTTTGAAAATGTGACAGTTTCCTCATCCTATTGGAGTAGAAAAATGTTCAATTTTTCACTGATATTTGAAGATGTCCAGTAAATAGTTACTGAAAGCTCCCAAGGAGGAGGGATTGTTACCATGTGTGTGTGCTTAGCCACTCTGCATGAGGAAAAAAGTCACTGAAGGAAAAATTATTGATTTACCATTTATTACTTCATTAAAATCCCCTAATATGTCAAAGATCAACAAATAACTAACTATGGTTTAAGAGATATTGAGTTGTTCAGCTGTAATGTATATCACGTTACTGGGGTGGTTTTAATAAATAATTACATGCTTACCATGTCTGAATTTAAGATCAGGCTGAAAAAGTTTATATTACTCCCCTTTATTCTAAAGTAGGAGATACTGACTTTCCTGTCACACCTGATCAGTGGATTGGCCAATGAATTATAAACCTTAGTCAGTAAATAGAAATCTTGTATAATGTGTCCAGGTTTGCATGCCAGGAATACAGAATTAAACTTGGAATCAGTGTCTTCATCATGCAGGGAGGTGCTATTGTTGAACAGTAAATGTACTCATTTGAGAGCTTTTGAGATTTAAATATGTTCAAGTTGCTGAGGTAAGCTCTTTGGTTGCAGAGGGGACAAGGAAGGGGAAGCAAATCCCCCAATCCTGCTATCACATTGCTCCTTTAATGTCATGAGCCAGAAGTGCAATCCTGTATGAAACAGACCCACAGCTTCCCTATGCAGCAGGGCCAGAGCATTGTACTGGAGCTACCAAAGGTGACTGTGTGTCACCAGAACTGGATAGTGCTAGAGCATTTGCAAGAAAATCAACTTTTAAGGCACCTTTTCAATACTGTTCTTATTAGGTTAGCATCATCCAAGTCCCAGAAATTAGCATTTCCCTTGTAAACAGTGGTGATCAGAGGAATACAGGAAGATCAAAATATTTAATCAAAATATTTAAGGAACCCAAATAAATCTAAAGTAGGTTTGCATGTTCTGCAGATTTTCATGGTAGTTGTTACTTCCTGGAAAATATAGTACATAGAATTTATGTTATTACAGATACACAAATGCATTTCATACTTGTCATACATTATGGCGCTGGGTAGTGCTACCAATTTCATGGACTTGTCTTGAACAAGCTTAAAACTGTACCCTCTAAAATTATTGGCTGTGGCAGGCTTTAGAAGTCTCTCAAGACCAGCAAAAAGCAAACTCTCTCTGTAATCTTCCTTGATCAAAGTTACTAACGAGGCAAATCACTTTCTCAGCCATTAACCTATTTTTACAAGCCATTGGAAATACTCTAGAATTTTATTTTAATTTAAAAATTAATCCTAACCTTTCATCTTTACTCATCCATAACTGAGCTACTGTCCAGAATGTAGCACACTGCCAGGAGAAATAATTTATCTTAAACAAGAAATTAAATGAGATTGAGATACTGTGTGTTAGTTTGTGACCAGAACTAACTAAGAAATAATAATAAATAAATAATCCTTAAATAAACAAACAAACAAATAAAACTAAGCAATAATAATAAATAAATAATCCTTACATATTTGTATAACATGTTAATATCTTCTCTAAAATATAATTTGATCTATATGGGCTTGTAATAGCAATTATTTCCCTTAAAAAATATTTTTCTGTAGAAAGTATAATGAAAAAGACATACAAAGAGAATCTTCCAATATGTCGCAAAACCACAGACACATTCTCATAATAAAGCTGTAGTGTACTGCTATGTTGTGGTGGCAAAAAGAGGGCTTGGATTAAATTAATTTATGTCAAAATGGAAAATAGCCAAAATATCGACTATGATCATTCTCAGGTAACTGAGAAACTGCCAATTTTCATAAAGTGCTGAAAATCTTCCTACTTTTTCTTGAAAATCATGCTTTAAGTGTTGTCAAGAGAGATTCCTCAAATTGCAAATAATTTTTACAAAGGCAGGTCCTTAAGTTCCATCTGTTGAAGTCCCATTTTAGTGCCATATGTCTTGGAGTCCACCCAGGCAGGACATATTGTTCTTTGTAGAATCCCATTGGTTTTAGAGTGATTTTGTTAGTGAAAATAAGTAGTAATGATAATAACTACAATTATTAAGGCTAGTGTAGTTCAAATAACTTTGCTTTTTCCTGTGAGTTAAGTCATGTTCCTGAATTATGATTAGGTTTTGTGACAAACAGAATTGGATCTCAATTCAGAAAAACAGGCTCTTGAAATAGACGCAGCTAGTGGCTGAGCATGTGACCTGCTTGGAATTATCTTCTCTTTTCTTACAGATATAATTTTGTAACTGATGGATTCTTTTTTTCCTGGCATATTATAAACAGGTCATGTCATTAAGGATTAGTTAAATAGGGGGGCTAATGAAGACAATTGCATCCCAGAAAAGGGAAAAATAACGCCACATATGATGTTGTTATTCCATGTGCATTTGGTCTCAGTTCTAATGGAACCTGTCAGGTTCTCTTGGAGGTTTAGTGACTCACAGCTGTTGCAAATTTGAGGCATTTAGTCCATTAGTGTCCTCTTTTTTGAATAACTAGAAAATATGAAATGTTAGGGAAAAATTTAATTCAAAACAAAACAGCAATTATTTGCCTTTTTTTTATTCTTTAGGCTTAATTTAACATATTTATGAAAATACAAGAGGCTTTTAAGAATTTTAGACAAAATAAGAAGAGTTTGTAATTTTTACTCATTTTCTTTTGTGAATGTTTGCTGATAGTTAGACTCAAAAGTACCTTTGACATATCAGACTTTTTTTCTCACAGATAAATGCATATTTAAAAAATCTGCATTAAATGCATATTAAAAAAAGAAATCTGCTCAAAGGAGAGACAGAAGAAAATTTAGAAAGTGTCACAGTTTAGTTGAAGTCTTAAGGAGGTTTGGACGTAGTAGATAGTTGCAACAGAATGTTGTTAGAGCATTGTAAATTTTTTGTGTGCATTTCTCTCAAATGAGTTAGAAATGGAGGAGGACTGCAGAATGTTGGTAAGTTATAGAGAACACAGTAAATAACTGATAATGCAACATGAGTTTAAGAGCACTTGACCATGTGATCTTTAAATGATGCTAAATGAGACTGGTCTTCTCTATCTTCAAAGCAAATTCTTAAATTCTGTTGCTGTGAAGAAAGACAAGTTTTGAAAACTTAACATATTTTCAGTAGCCTTCCAGGTAAAGTCATTACAAAGTATGTAATTATTGTATTAATTACAAAGTATTACAAAGGCAATCTCCTAGGAAATTAGAGCAATCATGGGGGTTGGGGTAAATTAATTAATTTTTCCATTTTAAAGTGTGAGATACTTGTCTGGGTAAATGCTGCAGCTCGTTAGGTAGTCATCACTTCGTTATCTATCCTGTGTTACAGTAAAATGAGGTAGCCACTTTCTTTTGCTGTGTCAAAACTGTTTCATTTTTATTCTCCAGCATTTTAAAGAAAGTACAAGCCTTTAATTATTAAATTTTTTTGATAATCAGCTAACAAGTCAGTCTGAACAACACTTCCTTCATAATGATACTTTCTTATCCTTTAAAAGTAAACTGACAGAGGCCTCTCCATGTTTTGTCCCTGCTGCTCTGTTCTGAACATGAGCAATTTCACCTGGCTCTTCTCTCTCAAATCCACAGTCAAGCTAAAAAGTATATATTGCACAAAAAAGTAGCTGCAGTCATGTATCATGTTTTTCACGTGCTGAAAATTTTCATATAATTTTCTCTTTGGAGTCTCTTGCCTGCTTTTTTTCCATGTTTAGCTTCAAATTCCTCTGTGAAAATTTGAGTAGTCCAGGAATTTCCTCTCTCACTTGTCTTTCTGTACCCTTTACCATAGAGGGACTGTTTGGAAGAACTGTGTGGAGAATGCATTGTATATTTTCATTGCCCAAATGCACAGGAAGGAGTTCCTTGGCAACAGCTTATTAGTAAGCAATTTGTATTTGAGAAATACTGATCCCTATTGCTTACCTGAACTCTGCTGGAACACTGCATGTTCTCAGCATCTCTGGAAATCAACCCATAACTATGAGTCAATAGCCTGGGGCAAAACTGGTAGCAGTGAAGCACTTTTGATACAAATTGTCATATATATATAAAAAAATATTTGTTAAAATTCATGCCATGAGAATTTACAAAGAATGTGTGGATAGTTTCTGGAGAGCTCTGCCATTCTATAATCTCAAATCTTGGTTCTCAGTTCCCATTTTTTCTACAGCTAATGTCAGACTATGTCAGCAATGACTCCTGCAATCAATTCTTTAAAGTCCTTAACACAGATCCCTCTGTTAAGGACCCATCTCTCAAAATTTTCTGGATTTCTAGGTGTAGTAAGAAACAGACTTTTCCTACCAGAACTCAAGTAATTTACTAAACTGTTTCTAAGACTGAGTTGTGACTCCTTAAGTGAATGACTTGCCTTTGGGAAGCTACATATACAGAATATATTGACTAAGATCTTGGTGACAGGACTAAGTGTCACTACAGTCTACCAAGAATAACAGCCTCTCAAATAAAATGTGACTGGTGTCAGTGCTTGCTATGCATAAAATTTGATCTGGGTAGAACCAAATCAAATGAGCTTTAGGAAAGACACTTCTTTCAGCAGATAGGTGGAAGAGGTGACCTATAGTATTTTTTCCCATTCTGGATTAATATACCATTATATTTCTCTGCATAGAGACATTGTTCACTCATTAGAAGCTATCTCTGTTATATAAATGATGAAAGTCTCACTTCAACAAGCATGGCCTTGAATTTTGTTCTGATCCTTGCTGATTCTGACATTGACAAATGATTGCAATGAGGCCTCTGTAACCAGAAGGCATTTCCAGATAAGGCTTTCCAGTCATCTCACCACTTCAGGGTTTTGTGCTTACCTGAATGATTCTTTCCATAAAATTGTAACTTATTCCCATAATATGAGGAGCATGGAAAATGTGTTTGGCCAATGCATGTGTATGCACACATAAGAAAGGGTAACTGATGCAAATACATGTTTCTGCAGTACTGTTTTAAAAGCATTGATAATCTGCATCTAGGTCCCCTATAAATAAAAATGAAGTTTCTTAACAGAATCCTGATATTTCTAAACATAACTTGGAATTTTCTGAATTGCTTTCAAATTTCTATGTTGAGTAAACTAAATAGATTTCATAGAATATCATGGGTTGGAAGGGAATCACAGGGACCATTGAAGTCCAGCTCCCAGCCCTGCAGAAGGCACCCCAAGAATCACACCATGTGCCTGAGAGTATTCTTCAAACGCTGCTGGAACTCTGTCAAGCTGGTGTTGTGACCACTTCCCTGGGAAGCTTGTTCCAGTGCCCATCCAGCCTCTGAGTGAAGAACCTTTTCCACGTATCCAACCTGAACATCCCTGGGCACAGCTTCTGGCTTTGTCACTGGTCACTACTGAGAGGAGATCAGTGCCTGCCCCTCCTCTTCCCCTGAAAATTAAGCTGTAGGCTGCAATGAGATCTCCTGTAAGTCTTCTCATATCTAGGCTGAAAAGCCAAGGGACCTCAGCCCCTCCTCCTGTGACTTCCCCTCATCCCATCACCATGAGTGACGCAGATTAGAAAGGTGTGGAGGAGGCAATGTTGGTGCACTGCTGTGATCACTGTGGCATGTCTCATGTCTTCTCCAGCACTGGGGTCCCTGTGGGCTCTGTGGGTATTGAATGCTAACCATAATGGAATCTTAGTGCTGAGGCTGAGGTCCCCATCACTGTGGGTGGTCCAGGTTAGAAGGATGTGGAGGCAGCAATGCTGGCACTCTGACATGCTCTACTTTGCATGCCTTTTCCTGTCCCATTATCCCTGGAGCTGTAGGCTTTCTGACTCTCTGAAAATATAACCATAATGGCAAGTTGAAAGCATTATGTTAGTATCAAGAAGCGTGAAATGATTCAATGGGTGTAGTTTTAAATTGTATTTGACAATTGGATATTCTTTGTCTGATCTTGGGTGACCTTTCTCCCACACCAGTTTTTGTCACCCTGCAGGATTTTCCAAGGCCATCATCATCTGGGGACTTCTGAATGTTGAAGATGAATTTGCCTTTTTCTAATTCTTGATCTCTTTGGTAGTTTGAAATTTGGGTTCTTCCTTGCCCTTTGTTTATGTTAGAAAGTCCTCTGCTTGTGTAAATCTATAACCTAATTGCTTTCCTGAAGTGTTATAGGAAAGAATAGGATCAAAGAGTAAAGACTAGAAATACAGAGAAGTGTTTCGTAAGTTAAGGTTTTGATGATTTGGCAGTTTAATGTACATAAAACTGATCATGGTCTTCTTCCTAACTTAATTTTATTAGCATTTACTTAAGAGTGTGGTTCTATGTAGATACACAGGGCTCTGTGGTGACCCATTTTTAAGACTAAGTGAAACTCAATAGCTGTTGCTAAGGACAATTTTTTTCCTATTGACTAAGAGCAGAGGTGACCTAAAGATGGTATGAAATAGCCCTAGAAATCCCAATGTTTAAGTAAAAGAGTTAATTTCATGCTTTCCATCTGGCAGTCATGTTTTTTGCTGATTGTCCTGTAATTCTCCATCTGAAGCAGGCACTTGGATATAGAGGGAGAACTGTCTGCCTGCAGGGTACTTTGAAACCCTTAGACCTTGCAGTACCTGCTATTTTCTTTCCTCTTTAAATACAGACTAGGTTTATATACCCTGATTCTGAAAACAGGATTTGGCTCAGGGAGTACATAAATTTAACCTGGCCTCAGTGGAGATAACAAGCGTTCACTGAAAGCACACTTGTGTGAATCCAGCTGTGACCCCACTGGCGCAGTTATGGAAGGAGTTTGTGTACATGGTGGTGGGGGTGTAGGTGCCATAGTCTGTGGTCTTCAGAGGCCCAGTTGAACTTCCATTGAATTTAGCTGTGGCCTTTGCTCCACTGTGGCAAAAGGGAAGATTTAGGCCCTGTTTAGCAACCAGATAAAACTCCACAGTGTGGGTTTTGGATGTAAGTTCTGGGTTTGTTTTTATGTGGGGTTTTTTTTTTTTTTTTGAGTAAGTATAGTATAATGATTACTCAGTCCAATGTCTTGAGCCTAGAATGAAACATGTCATAAATCTCTAGGATCTTATCTAAAGAAAAAATCTACAGAGGTTTCTTAGGAGCTTTCAAATGCGAGTGAACCGGAAAGAATAGGAAACATGTAGTGAACCATGAAAATGGGGTTTTTTTGGGTGTGACAGTTCAAAAACCTACAAAAGGCAAAGTACAGGCATCCTCTCTATGTAACTCTGGCTTTGTAGTCTCGCTTGAAATTCTCAGATTGCCCACATTTTGTGAATGCCTGCACAGAATTTTCAAGAGCTAGTAGACTGTATTTACTGCACAGCTACAGAAATGTATTTCAATACTTGTTTCTTGTTCAAATACCCATTTATAAACATCACTGACCATCTTTCATTATGAAATGTTACAAATTAATACGGCCTTTGAAATTATTGGCGAATCTGTTCTCTCGTGGTAATCAGTCACTTCTAAAGCAGAAACTATAGCATCTAATATATAATTCACTTTAGTAGAGGCAATTATGTTGATTGCAAAATCCACCAGAATACACTGGCTCTAAAAATAAGTGTATAAGGCAGTCCATATTTAGCAAATTGAGGTTATTAATCAGACCCTGTTCCTTGCATATCATTCATCCTCATGGTGAGCGTTTTTCAGCACCCTTGTCAGGGAGGGGCAAGCAAGGGCAGGTAGGCAAGAACTGAGGTTGGTAGCAGTGCAGGCAGGAACGAGGTAGCAGCATGGATAGGCTACAGGGCTGGTTAGAGATCTATCTACAACGCAACTCAAGCCTGTGCCAGGGGGAGTAGCTAGACTTGAGCACAATTCCTGGGTACAGGCCTCAGTGGGATTACAGCTCCTTGGTGTACTGAGGGCCCTGACCAGGACCTTTGTGGGATAGATAAATAGAGAGCTATATACACAAATAGAAAGCTTTAGTTGGAGATCCTTCCTGCAGGCTGCACTTCTTGTGAAGCTGTAAAAACAGTCAACATGTGGGATGGAAAAGCAAACACCATAATTCACTGAAATTCTGGGAGATCCTGACTGCTTTGAGAGGGAAATTGATTGACATCCTCAAAGTCCAGCTACTGGACAAGTACAGTTACTTCATGTGGGATTTGGTGCAGAAAAGGAGTGGTGCCTGTGAAAGGTGAGAGCATTCATATTTCAGATCTCATTGTCCTGAAAGTCAGAAGAACAAAACCTCACTACTCTTCAAATAATCTGGATGAAAATGAAGGTGACTTTCGCGTTCTTGCTTTCCAACCTGCTACTGAATTTTGTACAGATAAGCCAAATAATGTGATAGAGAGCATAAACTGGTGAAGACAAATTCCTGAGCTGCTGCCAGGTTTTTGTGGCAGTACAGTTAGCTGTTAAATAGAGGCTCAAACACACACTGTTATAAGGATATAATTGTTAGCACATAGCAATGGCAATAAATTGAGTCAGAGTAGGAATGTCCTCCAGCACTTTTTTCTCCTACACTAGTGGATATGCTGTTCTTCCCACAATAGTAATATTTCCTTAGGCATATTCTCCCTTATTCACAGTGCACATAGAAGCATTTCTGATAAAGTAATCCAAGCCATAGGTGTTTTAACCATTAGACTCCTCTGAAGGGGAAGGGATCTGGATATTTCAGTTTTAAAAAAAGGATCTGAGGGATGAATGTGATTTTTCTGACTCTTGGCCAAGTCATGCTCATAATAAAAACCAAACATCTTCATATGGACTCTTTACTATGGACTGGGAGCAAAGAGGGTCATTAAAAGAACCCTGCAGGGAAAATAACTGCAGTAGGGTTACACAGTGAAGACACAGTATTAAATTAATAATGTGTTGAGCTAATTCGTCTCCTGGTGACCTGCTGGTTGTTTCTCTGGTGTTGAAATCTCTGTTATCTGAAGATACTTTTTTGATTACACCTATCCTGACAGAAAAATGAGCAGTCAGCTACCTGTGAAACAAGAATTTTTGTAGGAGGTAGCAGGAAATATAATCCCCAAATTTGCCCACAATGGACTCAAGGAAGAGCTAAACTAACTATAAGTGCCTGTACTGGGACTATAAGAATGTTGTTTAAAAGTTTGGATCAAGTGCAGGAACAGGGAGGTGTTTTTGTTTCTGTTCAATTGGTATTAAATTGGTAGAGAAAATTTTGACTCCTGGAATTCTCAGAACTGTCTACACACTTATATAAAGTGTGTATTTTATTGCTAATATTTACAAGGGGCCTAGGAATTTTTTTTCTTGTTCAATGAAGTAACCAATTTTGAAGGAAAAGAGAAAAATGCTTCACCTAAAAAGAAGCTAAATGACAAAGACCTTCTGTCTCCTCAAGAATCTCTTACCCCAGTGTACTGATTATGAATGCAACATAGGTACAAAGGGTCCAAAATTCATCCCCTCATCTTTTTGTGATGTTTCAGCATGCATGCCAATGCATTAGTGTAAGTGTATAATATATTACAATGCATGAAAGCTATAGAAACTCTCTGTCTGTTGTGTGTGACATGGATCTAGACCTGTCTTTGAAGATTTTGTAGACACAGAAACTGCCTTGGAACCAGAGGGTATGTGGAGGGGCAGGGAACAGAGAACGAGACCATGGCTTCTTATGAGAGTGGAAAGGGAAATATGATGAAACAAAGTAGACCAAATAATACGCACAAAAAGAGGAGAGGAAGAAAAGACAAAAATTGCATTAAAATATAACTCATTTTACATCAAGTAACACCTTTAATTGCAGGTAGAAGTGCTTGTAATCAATTCAACTAAAAGAACATCCTCTGGAGTGGGTTTGCATGCATTTGCAGGTGCTTTGTCAGGAATAAATATTTCCATGGAATCTTAAATTATATTTGGGTTGACTAACTTAATATTCAAACCTATATGTATGATGAGCACCTCCTTCTTCCTAGTTAGGAATAATTAAGTTCCTTTGTGAAGTTATTTCCCAGAGAGGCTTTACTCCTGTAGTAGACCAGCTGACAGGGAGCAGGAGCATTCCTAAGCACGTGTAACTGTGGGCTCTTTTTGCTGACTGTAGAGATGACAGATAAGTTAAGGTTTTATCACCTACTCTGATCAAAATATTCATCCATCTCACCTGAGCAGCGCTCTGAAGTAATGAGGTGGGTAAATATTGTGCAACTAGAAATTGTACTGCACTCATTGTCTCACTGGTGGGGGAATATGTAAAATATTCAGAGTTGTTTGGAAAGTATTTGCTGCTAAATAAGGTCTATTGAAAATGTACTTTAGCATTTTATTACCAAAGATTCTGCTCTGTCTGAATGAAGTGGAGGAAGGACAGGTCTTCTGAAGGATTTTTGGGTTTAGAAAATAAATGAAATATTTTTTTCTCATATGTAACAGATGACGCTTTTTTTTTTTTTGGTCTCAAATTATTTTCTAGTTTAAGTATTGGTTATAGCAGACTAATCTGTATTAGACATGAATTTTATCTAGAATTATTTTTTAGCTAAAATCTTCTTAGGTTGAAAGTTTGTGTTTTCTAAATATAGACTCAAATAAAATCATGTATTGATGTTCTTACAACCCTTTCTGACTAATACAGCAGCAGCTCCTGCTG